>NC_060248.1:86091113-86394144 GCF_921293095.1 Ischnura elegans
AATACAAATATTTTACCTCTGATCAAACTCGTTCGAACAAAGTTCGAGGAAAATAAATTTTATTATTGAAATTAATGATCGCGTGTCAGGAAATTTCTTCTATTATACAACCCTGTTTCTCCCTCTCCACTATTTACTCACCGTTTTTGCTTCCCCCATCGCCACCCCTTTTCACCGAGCATTCACTCCGAAATACAACTCCCTCTCTCCTTTTTTAAGCATCCGATCTTTTTCCCTCTCTCCTTTACCTCTCACTTTTCCCAACTCCTCGAGTACCTTACTTCCAACTCCTTTCCCTTCCTTTATGCATATGTTATTTCCTCTCCTTTGGTTGTTTCTTCCCTCCAATCCTCTCCTCTCTCCTCTTCTGCTTTCATAGTTCTTTTTCATCCATTTTAACCATTTTAAAAATGGTGTTATGATCAATTGCAGACCCTCAGAGGTTTGTAGTAAAAAATAGTGTAATTTTCGCTCATTTTCTAAATACAGAATTGAATACATAATATCTTTGAAAATATTTGGCTTAAATATGATTTTTAATGTAATTTTCCCGGAAGTTATGGTGGAATCTAGACTAATTTAATGTCTCTATTTTCATCCAAACAATGCATGGATAAGTTTTACTGCTAAGAAATCAAATCCAAATCTTTTTAACTTGCAATCAAATTCCAAGTTTTAAGAAAATAACTTTGATTACAGTAAATAAAAAGTCGTGGGTCGGGGATATTCTTCTATTTTCCATACCTGTTTCTCTCTCTTCTCCATACACTCGCCGTTTTTGCCTCCCCATCGCTACCCCTTCAGACCATGCATCGACTCCGAAATCTAACTCCCGTTATCTGCTTCACCTCTTCTCTTCTCGAAGTCCCTACGTGCTTTACTTCCTTCTACCTCTCTTACTTCATTTACTTGTTCATTTTCCTGCGCTAACTTCTTTTCTTCAATTTTTTCTCTTATCTTGCATCCGTTGTGTTCGTTCTCACGTACCTGTGAATATCATTTTAATTTCTAACCATGCTTATGATTTAGTGATTTTTGGCTATGGTAAAGTTGAGTCAAAAATAATACAAAAATATTTACAATAGTATCAACGCCTGAAAATTTTAGTTTGGAAATTTTAAGTTAAAAAATTTAGTTTAGAAAACGAATTGAATTTTGAAATGTCTTTGTATCAAATGTTAAGTTCGAGAGAATGAAGGTAGTGGCGGTGGCGGAAATTGTGGAAAGAAATTGTAAAAAAAGGTGGTAAGAAATTGATGGCCCTTTAGGGATTAACGTTTATTATCCACCTCCGTTTCTCGTATTACAACTCATTCCAACCTCTTTTACTCATTTGCTTCCTCCTCGAATATCACTCTTTTGTGCCAACTACGCACTCCAATATCCAACTCTTCCTCTCTTCTTCAATTTGCCCCATTCCCTCGCCCGAATTCCGGCCTGCCTTACTTCTACCCCACCTTTCCTTCTTATTCACTTTTTTTTCTTTTTCCACCATTCACTTCATTTCTCCCCCACATCTTCTTTTGCTTTCATAGATCTTGTCAACTTAGTAAGGAGTCCTTGTGAATAGCATTATTACCACTCCTAGTTATTCAAAGTACCTATAGATTTTTAATTTAAGAATAGTTAAATAGAAAATATGATCAAGAAATTAAAATGGAATCCAAACAATCCCGTGAGAGGTTTTGAAGTGAAGAAATCAATCCCAAAACCTTTTGGCGTTATTAATTTCAAACTGCGATGAAAACCACTGTTTTTTATCTGAATATTCCACGGTACAGCAGTTTTCCCTAGCCAAAAAACAAATTAATCTTCTGTAAATAGAAGTTTTTCATGTTCCCCACAAGGATTACCCAAACCTCATTCTACAACTATCCCTCATCACATACATGCATCTCCTACAACTTACATTAAATAAAGGTTCTTAGAATAGAAAACAAACTAATCGCATTTCAGTATTGCCGGGCTCTGTTCACGAATATTGACAAAGACTCAGCAACAGTTTCGCCAGCTATCTTGCTCGCAGTAGCTCTATTCTGAGCCAAAATTTAAAAAAACGATGAGCTTAGTGGCATGCTTTATTCGATAAAAGAATTGAAAGCATTATGAATGAATGATGCGTTCGATTGGATTGTGGTGAATATGATATTGGATTCAATGTGTACGAGACTAAAGTGACATTTTTTGTTCATCGATCCTGTTTTTCATATTTTTAGGTTTCTCTTACATTTTTAATTTTTCGATGAGCGGAGATTCTTCGTTTTAGAAATTAGTTATACTGAGCTCTTTTTTGCGCTCTTTTCGGACCAAATTTTATGTTTTGTTTATGTCAAAAATATCAGCTCTTGCGTTTGGGCGAAGTAATTGTTTGTCCATACACTTTGAAAATCATTCATCGATATTTCCCTTTTAGCCGTTTCTTCAATGGAAAAATTCAGAAACAGTGAACGGTGTCGTGTATTAATCATGCTTTGAAATTCAAAAAGGGGTGAAAAGTTATTTATAAAAATAGTTTAAATACTATAATAAAAATCGCTTCTTGGTAGTTCTCACATTTTTTTGAGGAAATAACCTCAGCTTCTTTTTAAAGATTAGCTTCACATATGATTAAAATGCTCAAATTTCTGAGAAAATTTTTTTCCTAAACGTTACATGAAGCAGAAAATTTCAAAACTTGACTTAAATACGCTTCCTTTACTATTTTTTTCGGTTATGGGTGTAGATACGAGTGAGTATTTGTTTTTTAACCTCCAGGGGAAGAATTAATTTCATAAATGCTAAAATAAGTTGATGACTTGTCTGTAAGAATCTTAGAATTCCAAAGTATTTGATTATTTACTCCATAATTTTAGCTTGAATAGAACTGATTTTCGTGGATGGCTGACACAATACCCCGTTGTAAATTCTTGAAACATTCTGCTAGCGAGTGTAAAAATTCACTGAGATGAGAAGGAGATTAATAAGATGCAATAAAGCACATAAAATAAAGAAAGATACCATCTATTATGCAACCTATCATCTACGTCGCAAAAAATATTCATTTGACTTTTATTCTAAAAATGTCTTCGGAGATTTCAGAAAAATTTTCGTACGCATATTTACCATATAGCAATTTACTCTAGTGAGAAGAGCGTTGGGTCCTGGGTTCTTATCCCGATCGATGCCATCGAACACCCCGTACGAAAATCCAAGAAGTTCGAAATGGCCCAGGAGAAGGTACTGTGTATTCGCTATTCATTTATATTTCCCTATAAGTGAAATTCACGCTCCTGTGGCCAATGCCTTGGGTGTGCTCTTTCTTCCTTCAGCTTTCAACCAACCTTCGGGTTTAAATACGGAGTTATTCATGCAGCCATATATTCATCCATTATTACAGCATAATTCGTGTAAAATTTTTTTCATCAAGAACTATGAACGGAGAAATTGAACTAGCAGCCGATGCTATCAGTTGATTCCTAAATAGCACTGCTCCTTCTTTTACATCCACCACCACTACTCCAGCAAGAGAGTCCACCTTTTTGTGAGCGTTGCGTTGCAACTCCCTTGCCTCGCTCTCCGCGACCAGGAGCCGCAGTGCGCAGATTGCGAGGGAGGAGCCCTTTTTAATGTCATCCGATCCAGTGGACCCCGCCACTTTTTTCAACATAACCTGCACACACACACACACCTAGTGTCCCGCTCGTCCGATATGCTGGGAAAGGGAAGGGAGAGAAAAATGGAAGGGGAAGAAAGGGAAAGATAGCATGCATGTATGAAATGAGGGTGGGATACGTTGTTGCTCGGGGAAAGGGTAGTGGAGAGTGCGTTTAGCTTCACGCGTTGTGGAGGTTGGGCGGTGTCCGTCGGAAGAGGGGGGTTGGGTGGGTGGGTGGAGAGCACTGGGTGGGCAAAATGAGCGCCTCTCTCCCTGCTGGTGCATGAAATGGGGCGGAGGGGGTGAGGGGATGGATGTAAGGGTGGGGGAAGGTTTAAAAGGTTGCGGCGATGGGGGTGGGGAAGGAAGAGTTGAGGAAGGGGAAGGATGCGACGTGCATAGCCAACATTTTTTGTCTGCTCGCTTATTTTTTTATTTTTTTTCCGTTTTAGCGCTGATAATAATTAGATACATTTTTATGCAATACAGATATATTATTACTAACCGGTGTGCGGCATTTTTGCCTTATATCGGCTCAGGTTTATTTTTATATGACCCTCAGCTGAAGTTCTAACTTGCAAAGCAAAGGGTACCTTAGGGGATAACTCCTCCAAAAAGCTTCTAACCTTACCTAAGTGGTTTGAATTATAGTGCAGTCTTGTATTTTATTTGGAATTATGGTACAGTCTTGTATTTTATTTTGAATTATGGTACAGTCTTGTATTTTATTTATCAGTCAACCATCCTTTATGTCCATTATCGTCATTTCTGTAACGCAAAATATCAATCTGTTTAATACCGCTGATATTGATTTGATACCGTTTTATAAATACGGATGATGTATTGATATTTAAAGGTGTATAACATTTGTGCCTTGTACCGGCTCAGGTTTTGAAGAGTATATTATTTCATATGACCCTCAGCTGGAGTTCTAACTTGTAAAAATAAAGGGTACCTTAGTGGACAACTTATCCAAAAATACCTCAAACGGTACCAAATTGGTTTGAGTTACGACAGTCTAATATTGTATACCTAGAATCAGCCATTTTTCATTTTAAATATAGCCGTTTCTTCAACTCTAATTATCAATTTGTGAAATGTGGCAGAAGTGTGGGCATACTGTTATAAACGTCGAATGCCTAAAATATATGTGTAAATGTTTTGCAATTGGTTAAACGAAGTGGGGATTAATAACCGAAATTTGTCGAACTTTGCAGTTAGTCACAGACTAAATTTGAGCTGAATTTGCAGTAATAAATTTTTTTTCTGATTTAAAAAATGTATTTTGAAATACGTAGCGCCAAATTTAATGACATTATTTTTATACTATGGATTATTTTTTTGTATGTTAATTGATCACATTCAAATATAAATTTATAGAAATAAATTTATTAACATGTATGGAATCATTGATTACTTACCGTTTTAGATTTAACCTTGGAATATATAAATCCCCCTAAATTTAATTTCACCTTTCCTATATAATTGCTAATGTTCATTAAACTCAATGTGAGAAAAAAATTGTTCTCTTGTTTTATAAATGGCGATTTCCCCGTAATTAGTGAATACATTGTATACCATTAGTACTAAACGATTTATTATCCGTACTTAACACTTGGATTTTTTTGGCTAATTTCCCATATACTCTCGTCTGATTTTGGGTCCAGAATATATTAGTAAATTACTAGCCATAAGCTAAACCACGTCAGGCTTAGTTACCGATTTTTGTGAATTATGAAGTTAGTCAGGGACTAAAAATCAGTTGAATTCCATCTAATGAATGCTTTTATCTAATTTGGAATAAAAATTTTGGGATGCATGGCACAAATTTTCAGGCATACCTTTCAGGATTATTTTCTTCCGTATTTTACGGGATTACATTCGAAAATATAAATAGACATAAATAGTCATTTGCATGTGTGGAATCGTTGATTACTTACCGTTATACAGTTATACATTGACTTATAGTGAGTGAATCCCACTCTAGTTAATGTCAAGTTTGATATTCATTCGTCTCGATGTTTTTTAAAACATTTTATTCTCCTCTTATAAATGACAACTGTCTCATAATTAGTGAATAATTTACTTACCATGACTACTAAACAATTAATTAATTATCACTAACCACTTGCACCTAGATTTCAATTATTCATTTCCCATTCGTTTTCGTATTATTTTGTCCAGAATATATGAGTAAATAACTAGCCATTATCAAAGCCATGTGAGGCTTAATCACCGATTTTTTTAGTTAGTCACTCGCTAAAAATTAGTTGAATTCCCTTTAATGAAAGTTTTTTTTTATAATTTCTAAGTTAGAATAAAAATATTTTGGGAGGCAGAACAAAAACTTTACTGTACACATTTTATGTCAATATAGCCTTTGTATTTGTGGCTATACGTGGAGAGGAACATTGTCTTTTCTCCTCCCAACTATCCTTCTCTCTTTCCGTGGACTCCCTCCATGAGCCCTCCATGTATCTCTCCCATTCACCCGCGCCCTGCGCTTCCCTACGGGAATACCTCCGACTCTCCAACAACTCTTCTGCGCCAGCGACCTCACCCCAGGCTCTCCGCCTCAGCTGCCCTTATCCGTCCCTTCCGCCAATCTCTCCCGTCTATGCCCCATGCTCCGGGTGAACACTGCTGCTCTCTCGCGATCTATGCTCTCCGTCTATGAGCCCGCCCTAGCGACCCCGATAGTCCTACATGAACGCACAGCGTCGGCCGAACATAGGCGCCCTATTGACGCAGCCATGCTTCATACTCTGGCTAACCCACCTTACCCATCATCCTCAATGGGTCATTCTGGATTGCCTATGGCTGATTATTTTTCTTCAGTGCCTCGTGCTTGATTCCTGCGTTTTTATCTCCCGTTCGGATGCATCCCGACATTTTTTTATTCCGTCAAAAATTTTAAATCGCTAGTACCGTTTTTTTTGCTTTGTCAGCGAAGAGACTCGTGCACACATATGCGTTCAGGATTAAGGGTATTGGAGAAAATCTCTGATAAAATGCAATTTATTGCGTATGTCTGTTATCCTTTTATATGATGTGCGCAAATTTATATAATCATACACGTCGTTATTTATGATTGTAATTTGGCATGCGAATAATTTTTTTAAACGGATAGTCTTTCGAGTCTTCGAAAATATTTTATGACCTTTGCTTCTTTCAGTCTTCTGAAACACTCTGCCTTGGATTCGCCTTGCTACTGTTTAATTATATCCGATATGTCTGGAAAAATAATTTCAAGTTCTCTCGTAACCTATTTTCAAGAAATACCATTGGGCCCTATAGTATCTTATCTTTTCTAAGCACCCTTATTTAACAATTTTCAAAAACCAAAACTAAGTTATGCCTATAAATTACGTAATTATGCTTATATTACGTAAAATTAAATGATACGTATACAAATTGGAAGAATTGGTACTGATCACAGTTGAAATATATGTACAAAAGAGAGATAAGTTAATATATCAGAGTAATGAACTTTAAGTAAATTAAAAAAGTAGAAAATATTTATATAATTATAATATAAAGAAATATATATAATAATTATTTCTTTTGAGGTTACTTTTCAATCTTGCAATCTTGTTTACATACTACAATTGTAGTATATTTTATTCGTTTCACTATCATTTAAATCCCTTGAAACGCATCTGCATTTTTTCATGCAGTCATATTGCACCCATTCTCTCTCAGTTACTCCGCAGCGAACAGATGACTAGAACCATCACGAGCGAATTGAACGTTTTTGATCTTCTCGGCGTTGTGAGCGAATCAATCACCCGCCCATCTAAACTCTGCGGAATCAATAACACATCCCGTACCCGTCCAATCAATTTATCTATTCATCTTGAGGGCTCCTTCTCAATTTACTGCTATCTTCAATCGCCAGATCCTTCGGTTTGACCCACCGCAGCCTCAGCCGGCACCATGCGGCAAGCGATTCAGCGGACCGAGCATTATCTATCCTTGAATACCACCCGATCTCCCCAGCTCATCTTTCCTCTACCCTCGTCATCGTTCCTCCTCGCTAGGCTAGCATCTGCAGCGTTTTTCTCTCTCACTGTTGCCTCCTCATGCATTCGTAATTGTCTTTTATGCTATTTCAATTATGGTTATTGCGGTAGAAAAGTTGAGGATTCAAAGTTTCAAAAGTACACTCCGCTCATTATGTCCTTAACTTTTCCATCTCCTCAAAATCTATCCCTTCATGACGATCACATATTTTTTCCGGGTAAATGATTGCTCAAATATTTTCAATACGTACTGAGATATATTAACCTTTATTTGCGTCGCTCGAAATCATCTGTACATATAATGTAAATGAAACTTAAAATTAGGGAACTTTTTGGCTTTTTAGTGAATGGATCTCTGAAATAAGTATGAAAATACCACTGTTTAATATATGAATTAAAATAGTGTGCATCCAAACTAAAACACTCATTATTTGCGCATTATAAACACACATTGCCGGCCTCGATGGCGGCGGGGTAAAGTCCTCGCTTGCCATACAAGAGATCATGGATTTGAGTCCCGGCTAGGTAAGTATCCCTTATCCAGGGCATGGTTGTTCATGAAATTGTTTAAATGCTTATTAAACCTCGATGTAAAAGGCCATTTTATGCTGTTTTCGGTGGAATGGAAATAAATAAATAAATTTTCCCGACCGTTGAACCCTCCTCGCAAGTTTCTTCACAACGTTACACTAAGAATGAATAGTGATAACTTAAAACCGAGGGAATTTTATAGTTTTCTTAAGCTATTATTAAGGGCTAGAAAGAAATTATAATTATCATAAATAAGTGGTACATTATCCGCTACGTTCGGGTATCTGAGAAGATCAGATAATTTTCGGAAGAAGTGCATACTTCAAACTGTTGACGGTGATGATATTTTCTCCGTTTGCCTTGCATACTTATTCATTAAATGTTAAAGCAACTTTGTAACTTGAAATGCCATGCCACTTCAGTAATAAATCAGATTTTCTTCCAGTTTTCTTTGCCTGCTCTTCTGGCGATTTTACAGTATTTTTTTCTTAAATCACACCTTTTTACTTTTATAACTAGAAAAATCGGACAGCAATTCTCATTATTGTGTGCAAATGTGGATAGTTATATTAAAGTAGAATCCGCAGCGACGGCGGTATTGTTGAAATTTATCATTGCTTATTTTATCATGACTCTTATAAAAAGGCGTTACAAAAGTAATTTTTCTGTAAACTTTTTTTTTTGCATTACAGTAGTACTAAGTTTCCTTCACACATTTAGGGAAGAAATCAAGAAATTCATTAAAATAAAGACACTTTTCAAACGTGTTCCCAAAGCCATGGCGCAGTTAGTTCAATGTTTTTGGACCTCTTCTGCACAGAATCATAGATCACTCTGATGGGATGAGTTAGTTTCAAATATTTCACGGGAGTGACATTATCATCGTTTCTCTTCCAGCTCCATTAATTACTATGAATACTACTCATCCTTGGGCCTATGGTAAGATCGACAGTCTATGGCACAATTTGATGCTTTCCCGGTGAATTCATGTAAAAGGAATTCTTCTCAAGTTTCCATCCATTCATATCTTCGTCTTCCTCGTCTAGAATGAGAAATATTCTGTCAAAACATCGATATATGCGAGGAGCCAAACCATTTCGGGTATCTGAGAAGATCAGATAATTCTTGGAAGGAGGACATATTTCAAACTGTTCATAGTGATGACATTTTCTTCGTTTGCCTGGCAATTCCCTCAGTTAAAATAATTACGGACTTATAACTTGTTTTTATGGTAGAAAAAAAGAATTTGATGCTTTCCCGGTGAACTGATTTAAGAAGTTTTCCTCAGAAGTCCATCCAGGTTCAGCCTACTTCGGAACAATGGAAAATAATTGTGGACAATCAACTTAAAATCCTCATTCTATCCCCCTTCCGTTACATCATAATATCACTCGCATGACAATAGCGGAAAACATACGGGGAGGATGTGTTCTCCGACCGACTAATGATCCGCCTTTTTTTCACCGCCAAACAACCCCCTCAATCCCCAACCCCTCTGACATCTCTCCTCTCAAGTTGCGTGCAGACCTCCCCTACTCATTTCATCGGGCGACAGCCACCCCTTCTCCGCCAACCCCTGGATCCGAATCCCCGCTGTTTCCCATTCCGACCCCCCCCCCCTTTTTCCATCCCTTAGGATCCATTCCGAGCTATCTCTTACCCCTCCAACCCCCTCCCCCCCCTTGGACCCTTACACGACAAACTTCCCGCCTCGCCCCAAAAATCATCCCATCCCACTTCGCCCTTCGCCACACTGCGTTCCTTTCATCCCCGCTGTACATGTGACCCGCTTTTCAGCCGGCTCGACCCTCTTCCATTCATGACAATATTCCCCATCCTTCCCATCCGTAGTCCCCCTTCTCCCCCACGTCTTCCTCCATGGTTCCCGCGTATTTACTCTCCCCCCTCAGATACGGTCTTGTCAGCACCCCTAACCCTGTGAGAAGGGGACGGTACCCCCTAACCCCCCCTAATTCGTGCCCCTCGTTTCTCCGTACCTTTTTCTTCCCCATTACTTGCACCCTCCGCAGGTCATGCACGAACGAGGGGGATAAACTGAAAGGGTGACAGCGAAGCGAACCACGCATTACTTTGCGGTAACCATGTCCCTGCTTTTACTTTATGGAACGAAGATCGCAGAGGGTTCACTTAGTACCCCGTGGGTTGGGATTCTATAACCGGTGGATGCAGAGAAATTTCAGGGGTCACCCAATCCCTTCTTGAGGGTCCTTTGGGGGACACCTCAAGTCCAACACAACGTATTTCGAATGGGACGTAAGCCATGGTCCACTTTTACTGCCTCTACGTGTCTAGGACTATTAATATTTCCTCATCCGAATATTCAAAAGAATATCATCAGGAAAATGCTTGATGAACCTGCTAATATTCACTATAGTATAATTTTTACCACTGATTTTCCACACTCCAGCACTGTCATCATAAGATCAGGCATCCTCTCAAGGGATTGATGTATGAGAAAACCTCAGGCGTGGAATCAGCACCGTAAAATAAAATTGTTTCCAATTATTTTGGTGAGACATATCATCTTTCTAACATTCTAATATTACCAATTCTATCAGCTCTCATAGGGCACTCTAGTTAGTGATACCTCCGAAATTACTTGAAACATTTTTTTCATTACTTGCCACGTTTCTACCATCTTTTGTCTTCATTATTGGAAACTTAAGAACTTAGAGGTACCAAAAGAGTATTCAAAACGTATATTCCTTGAACATTTTCACAACCTTGATAATGTCAAGGTATTTTCGAAACGGTGGTCGGGAATGAAGTATTAGTATGGTATATACGGAGTGAATTGTCATATCCTATTTAGTGTTTCCACAAAGCAAAGTTATAAGCGTTAAACAGACTTAAAGACAATTAAGAGATAGATTTGTATATAAATAGGGAAAGTAAGTTGGTAAAGGAATATATTTGTGATATAAGCGAAGATTAGCTACTTGGCTACACCCGGACTATTACCCATTATTCTTTTTATGCTTTGGTTAATTTGACTTCAATTCCATTGATATTGATTTATCTTTATAGTATTTTTCTTATGTTTAAAATTCCATATGGAAGATATTTTTATCATGCAACAATATACACAGTATTACGATTGTATTTCTGAAGATGACCCCTCTAACAGGTAATGGCCTCTTATATCACCTAAAGCTCCAAATTTGTTTTTTTATCTATTATATTTAAATGCTTAATTTTTTAATGTCAATGAGTATATTATGTTAATATTTTATTATACCTTGTCTTAAGCCGTTGGTTAAGCCTTGCCTGGCTTTGAACTCAATTCTTTTTTTGGTTTTAAAATCATTTCTTATCGCATCTTCTCCCGTGCGCGACATCGCTCGTAGCCAGCGATAAAATTGAAAGGGAAGGAATCTCTAATTCATGCCCTTCATTTCTCCATTCCTTCCCCGTCTCTTCGCTCCACGTCGTAACAGCCTCATTCCCCCCTCCCCCCGGCCACATTCATAAGACGAACGTCCCTCCACCGTTTCGTCCCGATCCCGACTTCTCTTTCCAACCATTTCACTCCCGAGCAAACTTCCTCCGATTTGCTTGCCGCGCTGCCTTCATTCCCAACCGGATCGTCCCCATTCCACTCACTTCACTTTCCTCTCCTCCTCTGATTTAGAGATGTTTTGCCAAACGGATAGATAAGGGAATTCGTTTTCCCCCCCAAACATAAAGGACTTTTATAAACGCTAGTCCCAACTTCGTTAGAGCACTTCATTTTTATGTGTAAAGGGCTGCTGTCCTAACACCCCCTGCCACACGCCTTTTAGGCCGCTTGCGGGGTATTATGAAGAGTTAGACGTTGATGTAGATGAATGTAGTGTGGAAGACATTTCAAGCGCAACAATCCGTCCGTCAAATTGGACGTTATCTCTTGGTCCGCTCGGCGCCTTTCATTAAGAGCAGGCTAATTCCGACGCCGGGTTTCACTCCCACTCACTCATATCAAGAAGCACGATGAAATACGATGGCAATGTGTCGTCTATTAATTCACCGGGTACAATGTAGGAGGAGCTGAAATTATCCTAGACATCCATTTTCGCGGTTAAATCTTATCAAAACGTAATATTAATTAAGTGTCCTTTCAAACTTGTAGGTTTACATGTAATATTCTGTAGATATCCACGCTCCCTCTTTCCCCTCTAATAGAACTTCTATTTTAATTCGTGTCGTCAGCTGATTAATTGAGTAAATGATAGGAGGAGTTGACTTGATATGATCTTAATTATCCATTTTCGCGGTTAATTCTGACTAAAAACGGCCATATTAACTAAGTATTTTTCCCATTTGGTAGGTTTACATGGAATATTTTGTAAATATCTCCGGCCTTGCTTCTTACCTCTCGAACTGATCTTCCTTTCCAATTCGTAATGAGACCTAAAAACAGCACATAAGCGAATTCAATTGTATTATTAGATGCTGTGTAAGGTAAATTGCACTTTTACCGAACGAGAATTTGATACTTAACAATAGTACACAGGTATCAGCAAAATTCTTGGCACGAATGTATAATATATTCCACGTTTTCTATTAAGAGCATAGTAAATATGACTGTACCTGGAATTAGTAAGAGGAGTTGACTTGACTTGACTAAGAGGAGTTGACTTGACTCTAGAAAGACTGCTATTCAGGACTCCTCCGTTTTTCAGATCAATGTATCGGATAACTTATCGTGAGGTTGTAGTTACATGTATTTTGGTCGACGGCTCAAAAATCTTCTCGGAATTTCGGAACTTCGAGATTATCTCGTAAAAATTTTCTGATTATTTTGAATGTGAAATATAGTTACGCCGTTTGATTAAGACACGACATTCATTCCCTTTATAATAAAGAGTAGTAATTAAGTAGTGGGAATTAGACAGCTTAATTAAATTCAGGGATTTTCATATAAAAAAAATAACTTTGTGCGCGAGCGGGAAAACGTTTTGGGCTTAACTTAGACGTACCTACTGAACGAACGAATAAGTCATTATTCAGTCTTCAGTCGTATTGGATGCTTTGCTGAAAACTCAGGGCCGAATATGCTCCACCAAAGCGATCTAAGATAGTTTTTTTTTTCGTTTTATTGAACCGCGGAAAAAGCCCAGCGGAGAAAATGCATGAGCGTGAGCGGGGGTTATCTCCGAGAAATGGGTGGGAATACAGTTTGAGCCGTCGAGGTTGATAAGGGTGGAAAGGTAAGAGGAGGAGGAGGAGAAAAGGTTCCTTTTTTTCCCAAGAATTGCGAGGTGGAGGAGGTGAAGATGGCGGAGAAGACGTACGGAGGAGAAGTGCGAAAGGAATGGGAGTGAAGCAGGATTTGATTCTGGGAAGGGTGTCTTGAGAGACGGCAGGGGTTCGGAGGGGGGAAAAGGGGTGTCAATGGGTGGAGATACGGGGAAAAGAATTCCTTGGAATGGTCCCATTTTTCCAACCGCCCCCTCAGCCCCCTCCTCTCCCTTCTGGCTACCCCTGATCCCTAAGCCCGTTTTACGGACGTCCAAAGTCAGCCATTTTCTGATGCTCCACTCCTCCCCTCCGAGCCACCTTCTCCTTCCCCTAATCTCCTACTCCGAATCCCTCAGCTTCCCTCCATAGGTCCCCGCCTTCTTTTTCCCGTCTTAGCCTCGATTCACGTCGCAAAAGCCCACCCCCATCCCCGCCCCCCGAAAACTTTCCTCTCGCTTCCACCAACTCCTTTCCTTTCCATTTTGATTCCCATCCTTCCCACACCAACGCGAGGGATTTACCTTCCCGCTGCACTTTAATAGAGGGCATCGTTTTGTCTCCATCCCCGTCCCCGTCTGATTTCAAATACAATAAAAAGCATTCCATTGGCTGAAACGGACTAGGTATTAATAACTTTAATCTTGTGACCATTATGTGAGATATTATGAGCATATCAGTAAAAATAGGTAGTAAGAGGCCAAAGTAATGTTTCACTAAAACTCAAAAGTAGGAATTAAAAATGAAGGCGGTCCTTAACTTACTTAATTGAAGACGGTCCTGGGTTGAGATTGGCTTTGTCTCCACAATTTTTTGCCAAATATTTATAGCACTTTGGTCGAATATTTTCCATGAAAAATTGAGAGATATTTTTGTACCAATCTCCTCAATTCACGTCGCACAAGTCCCCTTTCAACGCCCCCTCCTCTCCGAAAACTTTCCTCTATCTTCCACCAACTCCTTTCCCTTCCATTTTGATTCTCGTCCCTCCCACACCAACGCTAAGGATTTACCTTCCCGCTGCACTTTAATAGAGCGTATCGTTTTGCCTCCGTCCCATTCCCGTATGTTCTCACGATATTTCTTCGTACTGCGCGGGTTGCCTAGTCCGTAGGCGCTGTGCGCGATCGCCGTTTTTCTAATATTTCTAAAAGCCGTGAGGAAGAAATAGGAGTGCTACGGGTGTATCCGGTTTTTTTAATATCTTTTTCCCCTCCAACTCCTCCTGACGCGAGATCGGCGATTTCCATGCTATAACTCTTGCCGCAAAAGTTAGTTGTGATTTCTCGGAACGAGACTGCTTTGTGTCCGCAATTTCTTGCCAAAAATTTTGCTGTGATGATAACGTAGAAATGAGTATATATGTGGGTATCTTCTCGGGATTCCCAGCGGGTTAAATTTTCCATTTTAGCCGTTTCCAGCTCCGACTTGGGGCTCATACTCAGTAGGCCGGCCAGCAGAGAATTTAACACGGTGGGAATCCCAAGAAGATTTTACGCACAATATTCATTGGGATAGCATCAAATCTTATTTAACGAGCATATATTCTTGTAATGAAATGTTTACTTTGAGGCTCGGCTAGCCTCGACAAAATTTCTTGTGTACGCAATATATTCGTAAAAATAATACATAATCCTATGCTTTTGGCCTGTTAGTTATTCAAAAAACCTCTCCGTTCTGCTTCCGTATTATCTTCCTGTTGAAAATCACCTGGAAGTGACTTTACTTCTCTCCATTTGGCTTTCGTATCATCCTCCAGTTAACCATCTCTTTATGGTATCTTTTGCAACTAGCTAGCTTTACAGTTTCTTAGGCTAATAGTTTTACCTCCTTGCAGCGGTTTATCGGAAATTCTTTACCGTAGATACTTCCTATGTTAGGAGATTTGTCTTTGAATACTATAAAAAGAATACCATTGGTTGAAACGGACTGATTTAACCAATTGAGTTGAATAATTGTGAGCTTACCGGTAATAAATATCGTATTGGTAGGCAGCAAGAGGTCAATATAATGTTCCACCAAAAGTTACAACGAGGCCTTTGAAAACAAAGACGTTCTTTGTCTTTTATACTGTTTTACTTAAGGTAAATGAATATTTTCTATCGTTTTCCATGAAAAATGCTGAAATATTTTTTTATTTCATTTTTATTCTTATTCAAAGATCATAATTCGTTTAAAAAAGGGGAAAGCAGAACGCGAATATAATTTAATCTGAAAGGTATTAGTACTCTTAAGTCCTCAAAAAATTCTACCAATGTTTGAAACATGGGAAGGTATCGAAATCTTATTTCGCTTTCTCCACAGTCATATGTAATTCTTCGTATTACCATCGGTGCTTTTTTGATCTTTCGAGGGTGAAAAATCTTTCAGCATTCGCGAGAATTTGCGTCGTTATTGAATTCCCTCCTTTCACGATAAGGGCAGCTATGGGGAGAGGGTACGCCTCGGTAGGAGAAGTGGGAATATTTAAATAAAAAAAGTCCAACTTATAACTAACCATAGATGATGAAACTGAGGGGGAAGGGTGGCATAACCTTTGCCGCGTTGGTATCCCTGCTTTCTGCACATCCACTCTCTTCGTTTCCATTCCACAGTGCGCCTCTACCGCTCCTCCTCCACCGACCCCGAACCAGCGCCCAGCCTTGCCACCATCGGATATTCTCGCCTTATCACCTTCAGCGGACCTCTCCCTTCCCCTTCGCCCGCCTCTTTTCCTCTCTTTGCCCTCCCACGCCACCTACAGATCCCCGCCTCCAACCTCTCCGGTCCCCACATAATACGAGACGCGGAGGAGGAGGAGGAATGGAGGGTGGGGGGGTGGAAGCTCTTCGCCTTCAGGGAACGCCATTACTTCCACCCCCGCCAAACCCACCCGCCCATCACCCGGGCGACCGTCCCTCTCCCAACTACCACTCCCTCTCGCACGCCACGGATGCCACGTCAACATCGATGCATCAAAGTACTCGATATTTTTACAAATGTATCGGAAACCTTCCGAACTCCTATACCTGGTTTACAAGCGTAAATGTACCTACGCGTATTAGTTTCATTGAAATAACTAAATTTAGAATGAATACAGAAGAAGTTACATACCACCGGATACTTTTAAGGCCATCTCTGGTAACGCACTGGCGAACAAATGTCTGATTGAGCTAATGCTGGGAAAGAAGGAAAGAGGAAAAATTAATTGGAATGTAGGTAGAGCATGTGGTCCAGGAGTATAATACGGATGCTACTGGCCCAAAATAATAGCAGCGCACAAAAGGTCCTGGATGCAGAGTGAAGGAAAATTGTAAAGATTGGAGTATTCCAGACTAATTAATCTTATATCATTCAATTTTAATACAGAAATTTTGCTTTACAATGCGTTTAATATTACATTACATCAAAGATTAAGAAGGTCGGCGCCATAAAATCGCATTTATTGCAATTACTGATGGATTGTGTGGGATGAATACTTTCCAGGACATCGTAACATCGACCAGCCGATTTTACATGGCCGATGTTTGGCCGAAATTTGGCCGCCTTTACGTCTACTCCTACACCATCCCTTCCAGTTCCTCCTCTCCACTATACAAGGCCCCTGTCCCCAATCAGAGCCCAGCCTCCAGTTTGATAGCGCGGTTGTCAAGGTGCACCCGACCCTTCCCTCCCTTACACTCTCCCCAGTACCTCTCTCTCCATCCGTTCCCCACCGTTCCCTGCCGCCTTACTGCCTCCTCGGAGCCGCTGAGAGAACCCTAAACCCCCATCCTTTACTCTCATCCCACCCTCCCTGACAATTTCCTCCCCCCGCATCAAGAGAGTACGCCTCATCCCTTACCGCGTTGCGCACCCCCTCCCCTGCGCAATATCCCTACAGTCTCCAAGGGCTTCAACAGCGTTCCACGCACATTAATGCAGCCATAACCACAGTTCTCCCTTTCTTCTTCCTCCTACATCCCCCGTAAGATCGCCTTTCCAACCCTCCCCATCCACAGCCAATGTTCCCTTCACTTGCTCTATTTTTTAAGAGTTCCTCGAGCGCGAGTCCAACCACTGCGGCCCCTCCTTCCAGCATCTAGAATTTGCCTCCTCCCCTTCCAATGCTACCACCCCCGCCGCTTCTCCATGAAAATAACCCTCCTCCGGATTCTATACACCCACCCTCATCATTTTCCCACCCTCCGCCTTGGTCCGTACCCCCTGCCACTTCTCCAATCCTGTTTCGGAGGGAGCACTTCACCCATCGTTTCCCCCAACTCCTCTCCACCACCCCCAAAAAAACCACCACCGGCATACCGCAAGCTTCTTCTCCTCCCCCTCCTCTTCATCCTCCAGTGTTACCCTCCGATCCAAGTCCGAAGCCTCCCCCCGTACCCACCCCAATGCAGGCTATCCTTTACTCCCACCCCTGGACCCCTCTTATCCCACCGACACAGCACTAGGGTCTCCGCCCATGCCTTGCACATCCCCCGCGGTGAGAGTGCGGGCGCACGTTGTCCGAATGGTATGGGTAAGGTCCTCCCTATCCTGGCGTTCGCTATCTCATCCCTCGGTGCGACTCCCGTGTCCTCTTCTCCTTGCTTTATCTGCCCACCCTCATCTTAACCTTGTGTGTAGGCCTGTGACGGCACCACGCTCTGCCATCACGGGTTTGTCCCTGTTCCCTCAGGAGCATCCCTCTCACGTCATTGCCTTTCAATCTTCACTACAAGCTTCACTGCTGATGACCCGTAGCACACGTCAACTTTTTTCGAATCAAATCAGTGGTTCGCGAGTTCACTTAGTGAAATGGGGAATTGATAGATTCAAAAATTAAATTTCCCATATTCCACACAGTATTAATTGAAAATTCTACCGGTTTTACCTTTTCAGGTCATTATCAAGAGTTAACTGAACATGTTATCAAGAGGTAACACAGTTGTTGTGTCACCGCTTAATAATGACCTGAATAGGTTGAAACTGGTAGAGCTTTTAACAAGTTCTGAGTGAAATATAAAGAAGTTTATTTTTTAATTTACCACATTGTCTTCTCAATATCAAAGGAAGGGGCGAAAAAAACTGTCGCTGTTAGTTTCTTTACATTGAAAATACAGAAGGCTCCCGATTTACTCTTTACATTACGATTATACAGTTACGGATTATTTACGATTATATACGGTTACGGTTACGATTTGAGCCTGTGCTTCTTAAGATTTCAAATTTCACCAATTTAGTTCCCAATCGCACGATATGTCATCAACTATGCAATCAATTACCCCTAAAACCTATCCCGAAGTTTGCTCTGAGAAAATGGCTTGATGGTGTAACTGGCTAACAAAACTTGCCGGCAATCGGGAGATCCGGGTTCGAATCCCGGCTGAGTCTAATATTTTTTGATGGCGAACTTCATCCCTTGGTGTATACGCCTTATATGTTTACAAAGCGCATTGTTATCATAGAAAAATTTACAATGCCCTCTAATTTGATTTCTCTTCCGAAAATAATGCTGATTTTGCATGCGATGGAATTTCCCAAACTGTCGATCCTCCGGAAGGGGTTGATATGTAAAGCGAGAGTCTACTGCAATGAGAAATGATACATCAAAAACTTCAGGCTCTCCTCAGGATTCGAGGAAATAAGAAAGCTCTTTAAAATAGGGTCAATATATCGATATATTAACTCTTTAATATTTGATTTGACACTGAAAATAAAAACTTTCATGTATCATCTAATATAATATATATATTTTTTATTTCTGCTTAATATATACAAAGATTTTTTATTGCGAAATAAGTTGAATTATGGATATTACCTTCGTAAAAAAATTATTCCAGTAAAAAGAGGGGCCACGAATTTATGAAATATTCTGTTATATATTTTGTTAATACGTGCACTCGCGTGGAATCTATCATAGGAATATTGAATTCTTTCCGCTCTGCTATTTGAAGATGAAATGTAATTATAATATATGAACTGTAGTAATAATCCCCAAAATGAGCTTAAAAAGCAGCACCTATTTATTATGACTTCAAAAATCTTCCCACTTACAGCTTTTATCTTACACCAAAGTCACCAGTTTCCCAGTACCCTGGCTCCCAATTTCCACAGGAAACCCCATCCCATCTTTCATTCATTCCCAATACATATATCCCTTTGCCACTTCCCCATCTTTCTCCCTCTCTAAGACCCTGGGCCTGAATTCCCTTTGCTGTCTCTTCGGCTGTACCTTTCCTACTCCCTCCACCTATCTGCTCTTCCTTCCGCTAAGCCCTCTTTGCCTTGGGGACAGTGGTGATTCAGTTGCAAGTCCGTGTGCTTCCCATGCTTTGGATCAATGTTCGAACCCCACCTCTTGTGGATTTCCCTTTGGACTTCGGGTTTCCCTATAAGACCTATAGTTTTCATATTATTAATGTGAACGAAACTCGGTGTTCTTTTCCCCTTTAGCACTCCGGTTACTTAATAATGAATTGAATATCTTTCTTAATTTCCTCCACGTTTAAATTAACTTTAGATTGTTTCCATTCCTCATACATACTTTTGTGATAATATAATTATGCAAGGTAGTTACTTTTGTCGTCCCCGAGATATTAAATTTTTATGCTTTCGTAATTCTTTACTCATTTTTATATGTGGTGTAGGTAAATATTTCTTTTCTATATTATTTTTATGATTCCTTATTTTTAATATCAACGAGATATTTAATTTACTTATAATGATATCTTACTTTTTACAGCATATCACTAATCTTACTTTCTTTATGATGATTAATGTGATTGGTAATTAACAAAATGATAGGTTGACTTTTGCTTCTTTCCGTAATTTTTATGGCACACCTAAACGAAGAATAGCATTTATTTATTATTGAAAACGATTAAAAATATTTGTTTCTTATTTCAGGTGACCTTGAATTGTTTTAAATTTTATTTCATGTAATTTAATAGCTCGGTCTATTTCGGGGGTGATATTTTCCCATCAAAAATCACGGGCGTGACCGCAGTTCCCATCAACAACCTCTGCTTCTCTTCATTTTCCCGCTTCGTCTCCAATTCTCCTTCCCAACCTCGTTCGTATTTTTCTCTCATGCCATCCCATTCTGTTCGCTTCTTCCTATTACTTTTCCTACCCGCACTAGGCCGCAAAGCCCACGAACACCCTCATTCTCCGTAGGTACCTCTCCTCCACGTCGCTCTTGTGAAACTTCCACCGGGGTGCCCTCTACCACCTCCTCCACAACTCTCCGCTGTGGGCAGAGTGAGGGAAGAGGGGTGCGGGGAGTGTGGAGGAAGGTGCGGTGAGCGCCAAGGGTCGAGGGTGCGGCAGGCGGCGGTAGGAGGAAGGGAAGTCGGTGCGGAACGGGAGGGTGGGCGGGGAGAGCTAGGTCTGGCGGCTGGGATGGCTTCAATCCCCGCGAACCCTCCCACCACCGACTCCCCGCTCACTCTTTCCGCAACGACTCCCCCAAGCCTCCCCGGCACCTCCCTCTCCCCCCTGCCGGGCAGAGAGCGTGTTGCGTGCCCGGCCGTGCGTCCGCCTGTCCGTGTGTGTGGGTTGCATGGCCATTGGAGCTTCATTGGAGTGGCTTGCTCTCTCCTTCCCCTCCTCCTTCTCCCTCATCCCCTTTCCTCTCTCTCTCTCTCTCTACAGATAGCCAAAGGACCGTACGTATATAACGCACACGTGGAGGTGGGGGCGAGGGGTTTTTGTGGGGGGAGTTTGAGGGTGTTACTTCGGGGGTGGGGCAGGTATTGGTTTGGTTTAGAAGATGGGTGGAAGAATAAGAATGAGGTCGTGGAGAATAAAGAGGAATGGCAGGGTGGGGTGAATCAAGGCCAGAGAGAGAGAGAGAGAGATATTTGACTGGGAATATATGCTTGATGCCCGCCTGACCTTTTTTTCCTTCATATCAACCGCAGCAAACGGTGTGGGTTTCCTTGGGTGATTCTCGTTCTCGATTTTCCCAACCCAAGTTTTTAGTACAGCGAATGTATACCTAATGCTTCACTGCTTGTCTTTCCATAGGTCATTTTTTCATTTACTTCAGATTCATTGGTAAATATATATTTTTTTAGCAATAAAAATAAATTAATGCAAATTAAAGCCTGACTGAATGCAATGATACTCCCTTAGCTGAGATATTGATCAATATATTCTTGCGTTGATGAATTTACCTTCGCTTATCTAAACCAACCATCGAGTGGAGTGAGTAAATAAGTGAGAGTTATTTTTATTAAAGCTAAAATATACAAACAGCTAATGAAATTTCCAACTCCATTGGGGAGGAGGCTAAGACTGAATATGGAAAGAGGAAATGTTACACATGTAATATTTATTCTATGATAAACCGGAGTGCCTTAATTTTTTCAATATTTGATGTTAGTAATATTTCTTTCATGCATCATATAAGTTAGAAGCAGGTGTGCTATGTTCCATAATGCTAAAAACCAGATGCAGTAATAATGAGTAAAGAAGGCCAGGCCGAAATTAAAGATACATGTTGTCAACTTATTATTCTAAGACTAAACTAATAGCCTGAGTTGCATGTAAATATTTGATACGTTATAACGTTGTATATTTTTGCAAATAACAAGTAAGCTATGCAAGTATGACGTAGTTATTTTTAAAAGAAATAAAAAGGAGTGGACCTCTGGTCGTCCTCGTAGAAAAGGAAAAGATAAAGGGATGAGAGTTACGTGTTTGGGTGTTCGGCGTGTGGGTGGGGTTCTAGGAGGAATGGTATATCCCCCACCCCCTAGGGACAAGTGGGGCGGGGGTGGGGGCGTGACGGTGGATTGGAAGGAGAGACCAAAGCCTCAAGCATCGGGGGAGGAAAGGAGGGGTGTGTAGAAGAGTCGAGGGTGGCCCTCGTGTGGGGGCAAGAAGAAGAAAAAGTGGACGAGTTTCCGCCCAATAGTGTGGCGTTAGTAGGAGGTGGGGAGGAAAAGAGAGAGGAGCTTCTGTGACTAGGAGGAAAGGGAGTAGTGGTCAGCTTTATGGAGGGATGGAGTGAGGCTGGGATACGCGATGGAGAGGAGGAAGATAGAAATACTAGGGGTTAGGAAAGAATGGCCCAAGACTTTGGAGTGGGGATGGTTACTGAGTGGGCAAGGTATCAGGGTGGACTTACCGACTGCCTTCACTATTTTCATAGGTCACTTTTTGTAATCATCGAGGACCTTGATAGTGGCAAGAAAAATTATCAAAACCTGGTTCGGAAAATACACAACTATGAAATTGACTCAAAGTATAATATTTATTGTAAAAACGAAGAGTAGGCAAGGTATTTCCGGTACGAAAAAACCTCTGACCTCAGATGCAAAAAGGTTTCTCGGGTTTTCCACCGGGTGATGTTCTCCATGTCTCCCGACGTTTCGAGCAGCGACTTGCTGTTCATCTACATGGGATCATTCAGAAGATTCCCTGAGGATGAACAGCATGTCGCTGCTCGAAACGTCGGGAGACATGGAGAACATCTACCAGTGGAAAACTCGAGAAACTTTTCTGCATCTGAGGTCAGAGGTTTTTTCGCCAAAAAGTGCAGTCACTCTGATTGCATATTTTGACATGTAGAGAAAACTCTCTGGCTTATTCTCTTCGTAAGATGATCATCCCTTTTTTCTAGAAGTATGTTATCTGGTTTCGCTAGTGCTGGCTCGCGTCGCCCAAATGACGAAGCCTGTCCGTCTCCTATCCCCACCCAAGGGGCATCTTTGAACTTACATTCCGGGCGGCGTCTCCTTCATTTTTTTCCTTCCCTTCCCCTAACCCTTCGTTAATCGAGGAAAAAAATCTCACACATGCATATCCCCCGGTGTAACTCAACACGGAATCCAAGGAGGACTTCTATCCAGTATCATATTTTAGTTACCGCTCAAAGATGCCGTTCTTTACGACTATATTTTTTGCCAAAAACAGCTAATGGGAATTTGGTAAGACCGCAACTCAGAAATGTGGGGGCGTTGGGGAGTTCTTTCTTTCCCTTTTTAACAGCCCTCGACAATTAGGCCGGAAAGAATAGGAAGATCTCCAGCTACGCCTCTAATGTCTGTGCGGGTGAGACTGAGCCAAGCTTTCTTTGGCCAATTACATTTTTATTTAATTTTTGTCAACTCGAATACATTCATTCATTAGTTGCAAGTGTTGATATTCTGGCTCGTACTTTAGCGGCGGAAGTCTTTATCAAAATATCTCCATTCTTATGTTATGATATTAAATGTAAAGATTCAAATTTCTTAGTTGCCTACATAACGCTACCAAGTTGCTCTAAGCTGCTCCCGCGACGAGGTGATATACCTCTATTTATTCTTATGGCTAGCTGTGCTGATAATTGATTTCTCTTTGGGTTACCTGTCACTACGAGGGTCACTTTGTAAAGAGTAATGTCTGCGGTCGTGCCTAAGTGAGTGAGTTCCAAAACAGCCATCATGATCATTGGTTACGGTCGTGTTGATTTGTAGGGTTTTATAGGGTGCTTCTGCTGTTGAAGTGTCATTGCAGGCAGCATCAACTCAAAACGTGAAAGTCACGACCTGAGTGGGGTTCAAACCCATGACGATTACGTTGTAAAGGTTTGCACTCAAGTGGCCAAATTCCTTTCTTAACTATTAAATGGCAGATAGCATGAAATTGCAGCCCGTGTCATTAGTTTTTTCTTTGAAAATCATGCCTTAAATTGGGCAGTATTACGAGGTTTCACATGTTGCACAAATATGGATGTAGCTAGGAATGCTCTATCCGTACTACCAAAGTAAACAGCGTACGCTGTGATTATGCGGCTAAATAAGCCTTATTCATACATTTATCTTGGTGGATTATTATAATATAATTATTATAATCATTAATTTATATTTTTTAAAATGGAGGAAACCTAAATAAAGTAAAAAAAATATCGTCTATCTCTAAATTTGAGGTGACTCCATTGGAATTTCTATATGATCTAACTTAGGCTTTCAAGACTCAAATATAACATTTAAATAAATATAATACATTCTTAGTTAATGGTAACTAATTTTCAGTTTCTTACCCATAAAGTTGCCCATCATATATGCATGAAGAGTCGTATCTCATAATTATATTTTGTGTCACATTGTTCACCCCCACGCCTTTGTTTTGAGATCCAACGCCGCGTGTCCACGATATCCGCGCACTTAAAAAAGAAGCCGTCGGTAACAGGGCCCTCATGTTCCGCCACCACGCGCGGAAATAGTCGCCCCCCACCCTAATCTCCTTCTTTCGACTTCACCCTCCTCACCCTCCGTTCCACCCTTCCACATTCACCTCCACCCACAGTCCTTCGTCCCTTTATTGCCCCCTCGCAGTTTTCATAACGCACTTCCCTCCACCCTTCATCACACCACTCCCAGGCCTCTACACAGCACTCTCTCGTATCCGCTCTTATACGCAGTTCCTCCTAGGTCTGAACAATATTGCTAAGACATGTGTCTAATTATCTAATCTATCACTAATACCGAGACAAAAAGTATCGTTTAGTTGGATACGATTAAAAATCTTGATAAAATATCTCGGTGTGTCATCCGATAAATAATCTTCTGCCCACAAGGTAGCGCATTGTATTCAACAATAAATAATTACCTTCCTTTATAGTATCACAGGAGACTATCATAGGTAACAGAAGACATGAATGGAGCGAGTACTTAACGGGGACGGGATGTTGAAAACAGTGTTAGAGGAGAGAATGTTCGTTAAACAAGGGAGGGAACGAAAAGAATGGGATTTTTAGTTAGAATGAAAGGAAGTAGGCTTTATTGTGAATTGGAGAGGGAGTGCTTGATGGAAGGGGAGGCTCCCAGGTTTCTCCTTAAGTACTCCAAGTAAACCTACCCTAATCGGTAGAATACTTTAATAATAATTATCCAGGACGCTAAATCAACATTGAACATAGAGGTCAAGAGGAGGAAAAAAAATATCTACTTTTCTTGGACGGGCAATAATAATCCACTATGCTCAAACCTTGATGATGGATCCCATATTTAATGATACTTCGCGACATTTTATGATATTTCGATATATCGTCCACGCCTTTTTCCATCTCTCACCCCTTCCACGCACTCCCGGAAGAACCTTCATCCTCCACGCCTCTTTTTTTATATTCCTCCGCCATCACCCCTTACTTCCAGGCCACCCTTACCCCCCGTCGTGCCACCTCACCCTTTTTTACTGCACTCCCGCCTTTTTCCCCTCACGGACACACATACAACCTAAAAACACCCGCCCCCTGCCATACTCCATTCCTGCCCCACCCACCCCCCTTATATATTTCCGCCACCCTTCCCTGTTTGCCTTTTATCACCCCTTCGCCTCGAGGAGTAAATGCGTGGGTCTTTCCAAGGAGGAGGTGGGGCTGTGGGAGAGGTGGTTTATATATCTCTCTTTCTTCTTCGTCCTTCACTTCCCCTAGCGTCCCTATTTCCTTTGCCGGCGTGAAATACACACATCGTGAGTCTGAGGCCTGGAAGGCTGTTCCTTCTCTCCCGCGGCACTCCATACATCTCTCCCATCCTGCGCTTTATCTGGGAGCGGGTAGCGAGGCGTAAACACACTCCTGGCTGCACGCGTACTCGCTGTGTCTCACAAAAAAAGCTGATATGCGTTTTTAGTGTTTTTTCTCAGGGTTGATAGAAAATCTTGCCAATACTATGCAATTTAGGAAATTGGAAAATTAAAGTCTATCCGTATGTTACACGCTGACAATTTTGACCGCCCATAGTTGCAAAACTGATGCCATTACTTTGATATGAATCGAGAAATTTAAGTGAAAATTGAAACAAATCAAATTAGTTCTTTGCATGGTAAAGAGGTATATCTGGAATGTGGTAGGGACGAATAGTAAATAGGCCGAAGGATATAATTCATAATCAGTGAATGTAATAAGAATTTTCACCGCATAAAGTTTTGTATAATCACGTCAGGCATCATATCTTTAAGCCATGATATATCACAGTATTTACGGGGCATTAACTCTGTAGAATCTCAACCCTTTGCACAATGGGCAACTCAACCACAAAATTGTCGGCATTAATGCGTCAATTTACCCGCTGTAAAACATATATCTCTTTCATTGCTGAAAAATTATCCTGTTCTTGACTTTTTTAGCATGCGCCTGAGGATTTAACGATTGAATTGGTCATACATTACCCAGTCTGATTGTGTTCGCAATGTAGTAGGTATGATAGTCATACCCGTGCAATCGTTTAATTACCCAATTTACCTAGCAGCATTTATTTCCATTAAATTGTTTTTAAAGAGCAAATTAGGAACTGTGTAATATCTTGAAGATATGAGAATAACATTTTTATATGCATTATTTCAAGAGTTTTACTAGTAGGTGAAGGTAGGTTTTACTAGTGGCCCCTAAGTACTAGAAGGTGATTTTGCATGAAATCAACTTGGGAAAACCAACCAAATCAGTTCTGAGGCATCAAAAATATGTGGATATGATGGATTTCAGGCATTTAAAGTATATGTTCAATTAAGAAAATGCTGTTAAGTTATGAAAACGAAACCTTCCAAGTAGTGCTAGTCTCCTATTAGGTATTCATTCTTGTCGCGTATCAGTGAATTGCTTTCTAAGTAAAAGTTATGCTTTATGATGATATCCATGGATGTAAAACATAGCATACTATGAGAAAAAAATTAATGAAGCGTCATTTTCCGCATTCAGTACCTACCGTTTTAGCGTCATAACTGTTTATGAAACCCTTTATCCTCCCGATTTATTTTGGGGCGAAATTAATAACAGTATACTTAAAACGCATGATCACTGGAGCAGGCGTACACCCTAACCAAATGGGAGACTTGTTCGCAAGCGTGGATTATTTTCTTACTCTCCCCCTTCCCAAACCCTTTTTTATTCCCCCTCAACCCTTACATGGCCTATTTCTGCCCAAAATCCTCCCCGTACGACCGACTTACCGCGGCCCCGCCTTCCTTTGCCGCCGCCGCGCCGGCCACCGCTTTTAACTCCCCATTTTGTATTCGTCAAATTACTCTCATTAAAGCCGGCGTACTTTGGGTTCAAATCCGGGTGCTGTAATATATTCCGTCCGGGCAATCCCCTTTCTAACCCTACCCCCTGCATTTACGAGGGTGGCGGTGCGCTGGATGTAATCCCTACTTTATCCCCTCCCGGTTCTTACTCTTCCGTGTCCTATGCCCCTCCCCAGTGCCCCGCTTTCTCTTCCCACACGTCGCACGACTTCTTACACCACTATCTTTCTGATAGAGTTCCCTGAAGAACGGTAATTGGGGGTGATCATTTACATATGCACATATGGTCGAAATTAAGTCCTTTGCTTATACCTGATAAATTAATATGTCCAAAGAATTCAATCGATGGAAGAGAAAGATAAGTTACAATCAAAACTTACATTCTTCATTATGCTGTTCTCGGGTAATTTTCAGAATTTTTTATACTGTAATTATCAGCGATAGTTCTCGTGTGGCTCATTTGATTGCTTACCTATTTTTCATGTGCATTGTAATTAATTATCCTAGACAGGCCACATTTTTACCCTCTGATTTCTGGCTTTATACATCTACCGCAGTAAAGACGTCCTCGCCCGTTTTTACTATAAGTTCCCATTCCTTTTATCTACCCTATGAATTTTTTACAATTAATGATACTATATTAGTTATTTTCGTAAGTAGCTGAGAAGTGGTGATCCTCACTGCATGAGAGCGTGTTTGTTCAACTCATCTGCGAAAGGTTTAAGGCAATTGATTTTCCGCCGCGAATAACTCGAAAATACGGTGGCGGATTGAGGAACGAAAAAAAGAGTTTCTTTATATTTTTACTCCATCGCAATGGATAGTAAATAAATGTTGGTGAAGGGGGCCATTAGAAAGACTCCAACAAGAAAACTATCCAAATAAGTTCCTTATCTGAATGTAAGCAAACGCTGAGTATGATCATTTTTATTTAGTGTCTCCCTAGGTTTAAACTAAATTACTCCCCTTTTAAACTCGCGTTTTGTGTATAATTATAGCTCGGAGAAAGTTTCCTTAATACCTGTTGTCAACACAACCTTAAGGAGAATCGTATTAGCCACGTTTCTCGGAACAGAGGACGGTAATACATAATTCAAGTCTTAGCGGGTGTTTTTCAGCCCTCGCCCATGCCATATCTATGTCTTATGATATCATGCCGGCACTAGCACAACATTTCATCAATGAAATCTTCTTTACACCTAATCAACCTAAATTTCCTGCATCAATCTCGTCTTGAATGCAGTTGGCATTCATTTATAATCATATACACTCTTTTCCTTTTTCTCTGGGTTTTCATTATTTATTCCATTTTTCTAAAGTAGTGTTGTCGGAAGCATTCCCAGATGGCATTATTGCCTTTATTTGACGATTTCACATCAATCAGATTGAAATTTGTTAGCGGTAATTCATGGATCATTTGAATCTATTACTTAAATGTTATAATTCATGAAAAAAGGTTTGAAATTCTTATTCATTATTTTTATTTTAGTTCAACAATATGTTTTATTTCGGTATCTTACGCTTTAGATAATGAACAAAAGGTCTCGCACAAAGGAGATACGTACTTCAAAGAAACGTAACCGAGGAAAGGATTTCGAATAAACGAGGGAGATTGAGAAAGAAAACAGGTTTCATGGATTGGACATATGAACGGCTGAATCAGGAAATTCTATATGGAACAACTCTCGTCATCTACCTATACGTGAAATAGAAAATCCGCTATTACAATATTTGTGGCCCTTTACCTGTATAATTTAGTGCAGGGAGCCCTTAAATATCGTGCGCAGGGTTTGAGGAACGAGTGAAGATGGGATATGGAGTGAAGGGAAGAAAACAGGAGTGGCGCATATCTGCCTTTACATCTACCTCCCTGGATCGCGGCGGAGTGGATGCTGCTAGTGTCTGACTGGGAGGTGCTTAGGGGATTTAATCCGCGGGAAGACGGTGCCACGGGATTGGAGGGTGGGTAGGGAGCACGAGGTCATGGGAGGGGGACTATGAGTCTAGTCGTCTGTGAGTAGTGCCGCCTTCGGGGTCGTAGGATCTTCACTCCACCCATCCCTGTTAAACTATTCTCACTCTCACTTCTCTATCTCGCCACTCTCTCGTCACATTGGTATGAAAAATTTCGATGTTTAAAAGTTTTTTGAATCATTTTTTTACTTTTGTCACTTTTCGTCGTTAGAAATCAACCTCCTTTGCCTCTTATTGAGTGTTTGCGTCTGAGTCAAACTTCAGTCAATCGCTAGAGTTCTATTAAGTGTTATTTTAATAACTGCTGCCGAAAAAAAAAATCTTGAGCCTCTGGACCTAGGCCTCCTAGGTCTAATTTCAATCCATGAAACCCCGTCTTTCTCAATCTCCTTCGTTTACTCAAAATCCATTCTTGCGTTATTTTTTTGGATGCCCGTCTCTCCGTCTCTTTTCATCCACAACATTTGTTCATTAGCTAAAGCATAATGGCGGCGTAATGAAACATATTAGTAAAGTAAAATGTAAAAAATAACGAATATCTCACAGTTATTGTGAGTTATTCCTCAATTATTGTTGTAACATATAAGTACTAGCTTGAAAGAAGCTATTAAGAAGTATTAATGTTGAACATTTTTACTCTGGTTGGTGCAAAATTGATAGGGCATTAAGATTGTTAAAAGGAAGACTATCACCAACGTATATGTTTTGCCAGGCCTAAGCCTGACAATTTTAGGGAAGAGAGGGAATTAAGAGCTAAAATTTTTGATACATTAAACTATGATCGATGTTTTACATAGATATGCCACGACAGCTAATTCCATGCTTAAATAATATTGCTATATTCGTGATGATGTAATGCATCAAATTCTTTGTTTTTCAATGCAATCCTCGTCTGCGGTTTACCTTTATTGGAAATATTGAAAATAAATTAATTTCTCGGCACTTATAGCTGCGTTGTAGATATTTTTGAAAAGCAATCAACTTGCGTCCTTATTGGATTATGTAATTTGGTCCTTTGGACGGGCGTTGCTTTCATTTTCATCATTTATCAATTCATTTCGATTTCGATCATCGGATTTCACCGATTTTCATTTCTCCATTGACTCTGTATTACAACATTGGCACCTTGAATTATAATTTATTCATTTCGCGCAGAATACATTCTAACCTCCTGTCACGCAAAGTTGTCTTTGAAGTAAGCACTTGACTCTGCCCGTGACTATGACTTTGGCTCTATGATTGACATAGATACAATATCTTTTTGAAGCTTTAGCATGTGATTCATCGCGGTAAAGCAATCGAAACGATATTATCACATTTTTCACATGGTAAGTAGCTTCATCGTGTAATTGGATCTTAGTCATTTTGCATCTCATTTTTATAGCTGTGTATCATAATTAGATATGGATTTTTTTATTCCAAAAGAATCTTAGCCACAACTCTATCTACGTAGGAGTAGAGCTGCATTTTTTATATACGAGTACTTCTATACATTCGATTGGTATATCCATCGCGGCTGTTATCGCGCAGCTTCTTCCTCGGATGATTTTCCTTTTAGAGATTTTGTAAAGAGAATGAGGTCCATGTGATCCATGCGGAGAAATGGCAGTTGTCACGGAGACCGTGAAAACCATTTGTTTCATTTATCTTTATTACGTATGCGTATCACAGCTTCCCTCACTTTATTCAGGAGGTGGAAAAGATATCACTTTATCCGGAATGAAAGCCGAGATAAGGTTTGATTGGGTGGAAGGATTGCAACGACAGCTCGGATTTCAAATATTGAACGTAAAAATGTTGGAGAGATAAAGTTCCGTGTAGGGAGAAATGCGTGTTTTGACGGGAATGTTTTGCATTGGAATACTATTTGGATACTCACATGCTTGAAATATCTGTAAATTCGAGAAAACCATCAGGGATAATGGGATTGTAGCCATTGTTTAATGACAGTAGTCATTAAATTACGTTAAACCAGACATAAATGTTTAGTTTAAAAATTGAAGATTTTTTGTTTACTTTTTGTAAAATATTGTATTCAAAACGACATTTCTCACTCAATGCCTCGATTACATCGAATCGTTTATATAGAATTATTGGTAAATCACTTATAGGTGTATTTTTTTATTTTTCAGCTAGTATGCCTTATGTGTGCATTTTGCTGGAGTGCCTTGACTGTTTGCCTTCTCAGAATGAAAAAAATCGGAAAAATAAGTGTTGAAAAGGTCACTGAGAGTATTTTATTTTGATGCAAAAATGAGGTTAAAACTCTTGCGTACCAACATCACGCCAAAATATTTTTCTCGGGTGTCCGCGATTAATGATTTAATGAATAAAGCTACCAAGACCTACCTTTTCTCGGGTGGCTTATTGTAACTAGTGATAACAAGGTGGTGCATTGCCACTGGAAATTTAATATCTTATGAAGGAGAATCATTTTTATTTCCTTGAAAATGAGTTAGCTGTCCATAATTGCAGTTATAGTGTTAATGGAAATTATTTGAGCTTTCAAACTTCTGATGCTGTTGCGATTTAACGTGTTTCCTCGGGCGTCGAAGAGGAGTTTTATTCATTGGTTTGCATTGTAACCTCGTGGAATTTGAAAATCTATAGGTAAATAAATTCATTGAAACTTCATAAATTCCTCAAAACACTTTATTCTGTTAACCCTGACCGGTTACAACACTTGCGTGCCATTCTGGAAAAAATGGAGGAAAAAAAGTGTGGAGTTGACAAAATTTCCTCCTACCTCCTTATCCCTAAGTTTTATTCATTCCTGAAGGAGTTGGTCGCTGCTTTCAGGTGTGGGTGCGTGGGCGAGGAAGAGAAAGATGAGTGAGGGAGTCGGGTTGAGGACGTGGTAGCAAAAGTAGTTTTTCTCGCACGCAAGGGAGTGGTTTGGAGGATGTCGTGGGTGGCAGATAAGGCGGGGGTTGCGGTTTCCGTGGAGGGGATGAGGGTGGGTTTCAGTGCGTGAGAAGGTGTGTGGGGGAGGAAGGGAGTAAAGAGAGTGAGAGAATAAAAGTGTGGAAGGAGACGAATGGTGTGCGTGGTTGGATGAGAGAAAGTGACGCACAAGCGATGATGGGGACGTGAGAAGTGGCCTGTTGTTGGTATACATGCTGAGGTTCGTGTACTTTCAAGGGCAGTGTTCGAAGGAGAGAGCAAAGATTGATGATAAAAAAAGAACTCACTCCAAATGCTAAGCGATTTTTTTAAATATTTGATTTAATCAACCGCCTGAGATAAGTGCTGGATATTATCGCTTGCTTTAAGGACTTGAGTATATACTATAGGGTTATTCAAGGCAAATTGCCAGAAATAGCCAAAGAGGTTCATTATGAAGTCATTCAAAAGTGTATGTTACGCTCTTTGCTGTTCTTCTTCTGTTAGTCATTTAAGAATAAAATTTAAATCTTAATAAGCAATCATCTTATTTATCATTCTTAATACTCAAGTAGCGATAATAGGGATTAACCCTGAAAACAACTAGAATTTGAGCAAGGAAATCAGAGAATATTGTTACACACTTTTGACGCTAAAATCAGGGTTTGCTAAAGTATGCTACTGTATATTGATAGATACTAAATAAGAGATGCCACTAATGAAATATATGGTAACGAAGGCTAGTCTACCATATTCACATTAACGTAAAGAATATGAAGTCATCCCTTCCACAAACATTTTTCTTCCATTCTATCATTATTAGAATAATCTGTCAATATATTAATTGAAAATTATTTATCCGATCCAGTCTTCTAGGTTGTACGTTATCATTATGGAAAAAATACTCTGGTAAAACACATTGATACGAACAAGCCATGAACACATATCCACGAGAACGCTACTTACTCTATCCCTCCCTAAATCACCCTTACTCAAATTTGTGACTAGTTATTGAGAATTGAGTATTTTTCCTTTCTCTTGACCCCAATTTTTAACCTTGATTGGTGTCTTGTAGAGCAGATCTTTAAGAATTAAGTGTAAAGTTTTGGCCAAGGCTTCAGTATATTTTTATGCCTTCATCGGGGCTTTTATGCAATCCATAAGTTTTGTTTTTATTGAATTCTGAGAGACCCTGTGTGTATTATTCTATCTTGTATACGAGCGATAGCTTGTTGTATAAAAATCTGATTCTTTTGAGTAGATTTTCGTAGAAATATATAGTTATTTCTTCTCAATCACAACTTAAACAAGAAACGACGTCTCTGCTATTCATTGCACGTCTTTGATATATCATTTTATACAAGTAAATATGATATATCAGAGATCACAGTGCACATCGAGTGGTGAGAGGCACAAACTAAGGGGATGGGTAGTGGACGGAGGAGTGTGGGGGATTGAGTTACGTTTTAGGAGTGGGTGAGAGAAATAAGAGACGATTTTCGTATGCGATTTTTTTCCTTTTTTAATGTGGCAAGAGTGAATTGGACGGAGTGGAGCAGGACGAAGAAAGGGTTTTACTGGTTGGGGCTGGGTGATTTAGCATGTGGAAACAATTGGTACGAGAGAGGGTCGCCAGGGAAAAGAAGATTTCCTCTGACGTTCGATGGGAATGACGAAGGTGTCGACTTCTTTGTTTGTGACTGCCGTATCCTCATAACCCTCCAGGGACGCAGGAAACATTTTTTACGCATTCAAACCCAAGCTTTTTCCTTCCCTGCTATGCGTTTCGGGTGTGCGATGTTAAAAACGGACGTAAAACTGTTGTGTACTTTTTCTTCCCTGGCGAATGTAAGAGTGTTTCATTTAACGAAGACAGTTGATTGGATGCATTTTATGGATACTTGAACCTCTTGCGCTTTATGAACACCGGATTTAAGATGTGATCCACGAGTTCAATCCTACAATCAGTGCCTTGATGAGTTCCTAATGCGCGTGCATAAATTAAAAAAATGGAATTTTAACAAATATAAGTTTCACTTAATTTGAAGAGATTGATATCATAGTTTTCATGAGAAAGGCAATAAGGTAAGCAGATGTACTCTAGAAAATGAAGTCATATGCTCCATTAATTTCGAGTAACACCAAAGTCAACCAATTCCATAGATATGAGTTAACACTACTTTGAGTCCATATGTTTATTACTTTATTCTATGAAGTGATTAATGACTATAATACATTACCAATCCAATCCAATTAGATGAAATGTGCTTACAATTCTGTCACTGAAGTGGAATTTTATCAATATACTTCTATTTGCTGTAACGGTGCTGCGATTTATTTTTACGACTAGTTTATACGTTTATCTAAAGACATAATGCTTCCATTAATTTTAATCCATTTACAAATTTACACTATCTTAAGTTTTCTTTAGAGATTATGAAATGCTCCTAGGTAAAATTGGCCCTATTTACCGCAGTTGGCCAGCCCGTAGTGTTAGCTAGCTAAGGTTGAAGATTACCAATGGAGGTGAAAAGTTCTTTCATCTTACTTTATAATTGTGGATGAATAATTGCTGGGAGTATAGTTAAATATACGTAATGAAGAAAGCAAAGTATAGTTGGAGAAACTGCTGTCACTTTACTACCTCCCTGAACGTAATTTTGGAGCATGTGGATAATCGACGTGGTCTAGAATAGGACAGCAAAGTTATCATTAAATACTGGGAAAATACCATCCACGTATTCCGAAAAACCAAACAACTAACTGTTCAATGTTGCTTCCATGGCTTTTAGATGCAATCAAATAATAATTGGATCGATTCAAAGTCTCTAAAAATTTTACAAGTATAATCGTGGAATTTGCTTTCAACTACGTCACATTTGCTGGTCTGTGGCCGCAATTTTAAAGCTCTGTCACTGGGAGGAGCGGCGAGTGAATGATAAATGGGATGCTTGCTGTGAGCAGACGTGAGCTTAGAGGTCATATTCGAAGTGCAGCGAGGGATTTGCGAGGGTAGAGAAAGGGAGAGTTACAGCGAGAGTTTCCTCCAAGTTTCTCTCCCCTCCGGTGATCCCTGAGAGTGAAGATCTCTGGGATGGGGTTTAGGGTGGGTAGGAGTTGGCTGAGGAAGTGCGAGGGGGGTAAGGTGCGGGGGAAAGGGAGGATGGCTTAGGAAGGAAGATGTTAGCCCTGCTTGGGGGACGGGGTTTTGAGTGAAGTGGCGTGGGTGATGGGCGTGGAGGAGGCAAGCTAAGAAGTAGAGGGAGAAATAGAAGGCCAAAGATTGGTTACGTTATCGTATAAGGAATATGAATGAATGTGTGATTCATTAGTCCCATGGCTTACCTATTACCGTAGAACTCTTATTATGTGATTTATTTTTTATATTTATATTTATATATTTATTATTATATGAGGAATATAATTAAAAATTTCCAACGTTTTACTAGAAGTCTAATCTCTAATCAAAGATTCCACGTAATCATGATACCTTTACTATGAAATGAGAAGTAATCTAGGGCTTATTTTTTCCTCCCGTAAACTACTATAATGTTGGAGTTGAATAGATGGATCAATTTTATAGCGTAGCAGTTTGGCTAATACAAATGTGAGTTGTCTTTTAGTAAAATTCCCAAATTTTTTCGCATAGCAAAAATTTCATGATTCTGTTTCGAGTTTCCTAGGTTAGCGGACATAATGAAAATGGGGAAGAGGTCGCGGTTTAGAAGTGATATTCTCGTCACGACCAATTATGGCCTTGCTTCTTCAGCATGTGGCCTTTTCTCATTAAAAATGTGGTCTCATATCATCAAAATGCTCCAAGTCTCCTGTCAAATACACCGTTACGAGCTCATTTCGAGTCTAGCCTCGTTTTTGAGAGGCGGAAAAAGTCACGTAACAAAACTTTGTCAACGGTTACAGGATAAAATGTAAACATCTAACATTGCTTGCCAGTTAGACGACTAGTTCTGTCCAATGTTTATACACCACTCAAATCGTAAGAAGAAAACGATAATCTCGTTTTACTCATCGTGAGGACGATCCCTGGCAGGGTAGCTGATTCATTAGGGTCTGCGCTGGAGAAAGACCTTCGAGGTTCGGAGAGGGATAAGGTGCGGACCTGGGTGGTTGGTAAGAGGCAGTGGGAATCCTCTGGGCCATCAAATGGGCGAGGGAGAGGCTGCTTAGCGAGGAAGAGATGGCGAGAACAGCAATCCAAGTAAAGGGTCCAGGGATTAAGGGAGGGAGCGAGGGCTGCATGCGTTTGTAGGGGAAAGGGATTTTGTGTAAGACAAGCGGAGGAGGGCTGGGGAGAGGAGACGGGTTTCTAAGAAAGGAGAAGTGGTGGAAGAGTAAAAGTATGGAGTTAAGATATGGAGGGGAATTAGGAAGCTATTTTTACCTTACTCTAATGCTAGCTGATTTTTGTCATTAGCCATGATATATATCTCACTCGTTTGAAAATATTTATCTTTTATTCTCTACGGAAGTTGCTTAAAATATTTGTTTCACACACTTTCAACATTCTCACTCACTTACTGGTTCAACCTGAAGGTTTGGCTTGGATAGGTTTGAGTAGAGCTCACCCCATACCAAGCCCTCGGCGTGTGAATATAACGCATTCAGATTGGGGGCCAGTTCCTTTCCCTATGTCACATCACACTTCGATGATTTTGTTTGAGGGTGTCCGTAGGCTTCACTCGGTGTTTGAACCCTTGACCCTTCGATCAGCAGCCAAGACCTTTAGCGACTAGGCTGCCACGCTCCCATATTGGCATTTTAGCATCAAAAAATTAAATTTGGGCCTGGATATTTCCAAGGTGTCATCTCCAGTTTTTGATCGGCCTTGATCATTTTTTCGGAGCTTATATTAGTGATTTATTGTGTCCAACCATGATAGTGGGAGAAATTCGCTATGATCCAAGATATCTATACCCTCCGTGACCGAAGAGTAGTTTTATATTTTCCACTGAGACAGCCAGTTCAGTATACTGGTGCATGATAGACACGCATTGTTTTGCTAATTTGGTCAATCTTACCTCGAAAATATTTATAATATAATTTTTTGAACTTCAGAGAAACAAATAAGTCAGTTGGCAAACGCAAAACTGGTGAAAAAGGATGGATACACAAATATAGCATTGATTTAGGAATATTGTATTTATAAGGATAAATATAGAAAATTTCTGATAATTATCTCCTCACTATCCACCTATTATGGCAACTTTTGAGTATAAATCATGCATTTCATTAGATGATTCTGATACCATTCGGAAATTGACTTATTTTCTTTCTATTTCCAGGTATGTTGAATCCACAATTCTTCCCCACTGGTTGAGAAAATTCTCTGCAAGAAGTATTCAAACTATGAGTAGGGATAAGCGATTGTTAATGGGTAAGTTCCATTTAAGCGATTGTAGTGGATAAGGAATTAAAAAAAATTTAAGGGAAAATTAAAATAATTAATGCCGCTGAAATTTAATGTGACTCTATACTAATTGATTTTTATTCTACACTTCATAAATTTTATGAAATGCAGAGTAAACTGAAGAATACGATAATTATACAAGTTAACACTCTCCGCTTGAAGGTTCCCACCAAAACAATTGACCACCCCTGAATTCCCGGAATATAATAGTCCTGTATCCTGAATGACCGCAACCCACATTTCACTCATTGCTTGTTACCTAGCTATTTCTGCTTGAAATGGGTTTTTCACAGATGTGTGATCGTAATAATCTCTTTGTCATACTTAACACCTACTGGAGATAATATTGCCGAGTTCATACAATGCATTTTGGCCGCTTATTAGTATAGAATAAGGTCAAAACTGTGGTACATTGATTCAATGGAATAGTTTATAAATCATAAAAAATTTCATTCCGTGCGTAAAAGTACAATAGCAGAATCGAAAATTTGGCTGAGGTTTAAGGTTGTTATTCTACCCCTATATAATTATTCAGTGACTGTACTGTGTACACTGCTGTCGTAAAGTCGTTCTTGGTTTCAAACTACTTTCTCTGTTGTTAATATTTTCGAGTTTAAAAAAAAGACCATGTGTGTTTACATTCATTGTAATGAAAACTATTTTTTTGAATCTGTATTATGCATTTGTCTCAAATTATACCCAAAGTGGTTAAGGTTATTTTCCCGCTTGATACATTTTCATAGTGCACGCTGCGTAAGTAGCATTGGTATCTCTGTTTTTTTAGCCCACCTCATGCTAATAGTGTTGAAGTATGCTCATTTGCTACCTAGAAAAATTATTGAGACTTGATTACTCTGCAATTAACTTCATGTTTGTTGGTATCAAAATTGTATCCATCTACGCCAAAGATGGAAAAAATACAAAGCGATCAATAAGTAATAGGTGTTTAGATTTTTTAAATTAGGTATATTTTTTTAGTATTCCACCGGAGTTTAAAAATTTTGGGACGTATTTATTGCCCTTGATGCTCGATTGAGTCAGAATTCTCATCAATCAGTTGTCGATTCATTTCAACTGTAAGTATTCTTGTGTGTGCCGCTCTGCGATCACGTATATTTAAAGGACGCACTAACTGTTGCTTTCCCTGTGTCAAATGTTGACTTTGGGATATATTCATTGAGTCTTCAAAGTTTACGAAATTTATCGGCGAAAACTATTCAGTAAGAAGTCGGAAAATAACTGAATTCTACCCCTCGACTATATAGTTGAGAGGAGCCCTCGTAGAGGACTCTGCCGCAAGGTCGCCGTCAGCGCCGCCGGCGACGCTCGGCACTTCCAGCAAGCAGGCACGCAGACGAGACATCAAGACTCCACGCAAGCAGTCAGTCGATGGAGAAGGTATCGTAAGACCCGAAAGCAGTCCTCTGGAAAACGTATACTACCGGAAAAATGAGTGGAAGCTCGTGGAACAAGCATCAAGTATCCGTTTTGATTGAAGCATACCGGAAAGAGACGTGTCTGCACTCCCTACGCAATCCGAATTATCACAATAAACGCCTGCGTGCAGACGCCTTGGGACGAGTTGCCGCCGCAGTGAGCGCGGTTAGGCCGAATACAGGAGATAAAGAATGTGCCACGAAGTTTCACAATCTGCGAAATAGTTTCAACGTTGAAAACGCCAAGGTGAAAGCCTCCTTGAAAAGTGGCGTAGGAGCGCAAGATGTGAGTCCGCAAATAATTGTATGAATTTTACAGTGCTATATATACTTATGCATTAGTCTATTAATGAAATTTACCTCATCATGGTTTCAACTTTTGAAAATCACTTGAAACAATTTTTCAGCCTTGAATATTGCTCTAAGAATTTATAGAATTTTACTATGTTAGTTTTCATCAGTGTTGCTATTGATTTTTTCATAGTGAAGCTTGGCATTTCTTTCTTTTTGACTTATATTTGTTCTTTTTATTTCTCTAAGATATACATACCTGGGTTGTGGTATTTTGATATGTTAAAATTCGTGGAGGAGTCCTACATTCCGCGCAAGAGTAGGAAGTCGCAGCAAGTGGCGTCATCTAAGAGACAAAATCATCAGGTAATAGAAAATTTGTAATGAAAGAGTGAACTCCACCGTGGGCTTATCAATGGATCATATTTTCTGTAATGAACCTCATTTTCATCTGATCTTATTTCCTTATGCTTTACATAATACTTTTTATGGCTTCAAATGAAATAGTTTTTTCAAAATTCGGAGGAAAATAAGGAAACATTTAATAATAGATACTTAAGGATTTTGAGACTTCCTTTTTTTTCAAAAGCAACTCCCGATTTCCACGAGTAGTTTGTTTAACATCGATTTAGGTTCCGGTGTTATACATTGTTTACAGATCGGTTAATAAATTATTTGGAAGCTTCACTAGTCTTCATGTTGTTCAAGTTTTATCACATCTCATATGAAAATTCACGCATTATTAATCATCTGTTTAAATTTATCCAAAAATTTGGGTATATGGGAATAAAACTGGGATAGAAGTATTTTTCTTGATTCCAATGGAAAGAAAAAACTTTCTGGGTAGAGGTAGATAGTAGACAAACTGACAATCGTTGGAAAATGTTATTCGATGAGAGGCCTGAACATATTATTCACAAATAAAATAAGGAAGCCACAAAACCATTCATTATCTTTGCATTTCCTATCGATCCAAATCATTTATGGAGGTTGTTACTCATAGGACGAAGATTCTCAAGAGGTTGAGGATGAAGATGGGACCTACTTCTCGGAAGATGGTGCACTAAATTCAGTAGTGGGAGAAGGTCTTTTCCATATTAAGTCCGAGATGTTTTCATCGTATGATTCCCCCTCATCACCCTCGATGACCGCATCTCCCATTACTTCAGCAGTAACGGACACTGGAACTCAGCAAACGGCTCGAATCATTCCCTCCGCTAAAAAGCCTGAGGAACCGTCACCGCTGCCAAAGAAGCCTAAAATCATGTGTGAAGAACTATTGACTGTTCCCATGAATTCAGCATCGAATTTGGTGCCACAGTCAAGTCCTCTGCCCTCTACCAATTCTATGTTCTGTCCAGTTGACGCCTGCATGTCGTTTTTGGGATCTATACTAAAACAATTCCAGTCGGAGGAACTGAGATTGGAAGTGATGAATACCTTAGTGCAAACTGTCATTACTGCCAGGACTTCAGACTTGGTGAAAGCAAAAAGGTAGCCGTTAATAATGATGAACGACTGTCTGGTTATTCTGTTGGTATAAAGATGAAGTTCACGCTAGCATTTACTTTTTAAGACTTGTGTACGCTTAAATTTCATTTTGTTCGCATTGTAATTTTTAGCTACTTTGTGTCATTGAGTCAATGTGAATGGACGTAATCATATTTTGTAAGTCCAATTTGTAAATTTTCCTGCTTTTTGTTCTTGTAGGAAATGCATATAGACTGAGTTATGTATCTTTTAAACCACATGAAAGTTATGAGGAGGGGATATATTCCTTTTAATCGTGTTGTAATATAGTTTGTTATTAAAAATATTATTCAAAATCTTCCGTGATAAACTTTAATATATCTTTTATATAAATAAGGGAAAAAAAATTCAGGCTTTCATTTTTATATTCCTCTAGCCTACTATTAACTGCATCATTTTTCAAGAAAGGAATACATGGCTGCTAATTAATTTTTTTGATTAAATGTCTTATAAAATGATTGGAGCTCTTGCAAAGATTGCTACTGTAAAAATATTTTATCTTAAATTTATACTGTAATCAATGGAATCGTCTGCTAATATATTGCAATGTCTCCTGTCATTAGGTTCGGATAATCACTCTTTCTTAGGATAATAATATAATGCCTTTGTTAGTTTAAAATGAAATTTTGGTCTACTCTACAGCGAATTACAATTAGATTGTGTATTGATCGCTTCATCAGTAAAAAAAAATTTACATGATGCAGTAAAATCAGCCAAAACTTAAATTCTTGAGTTTTACCGAGTACAAAGATTTATTAATTCGAGGGAAATATGCTAACCAATGCTTTAAAAAAATGCCCTTTAAACAATACCATTCTGTGTATAAAGGTTTCCCCTTTTTGATACATTAATTAGAGAGACTAAATGTACTCTAATTAATACACATAAGAGGGGATTTTTTCTATACAATGAAATTGTTTAACGGTATGTATTTCTCAAAAATTGATGAAAACATATTTTGGGCTCAATTTTTGTAAAAGTTTGTGTTTGATCTCAGTCTTGGCTTCAAATTTTGGCTGATTTTATAATAAAATTGCATTTTTTTCAGAAAACATTTTTCGTTTCAAATTGATGTCAAAGCCGTAATCTGACCCTCGGAAACTTTCCCCGGCACATTTTTTTCTCCCGAGGCATTAACTCTTCGTGAATCAATACTGCATACATTACGGTTGACGGCATTCTCTTCGTTTAATTTGATGTTTAGCCGTAATTCCGTGAGATAAATTTACAATTTGTCGTATCAGAGGAAACACGGATTCGTAATCGCTGAGTGTGTTGTGTGAGACTGATGGTTTTTCATTTAATCAATCGTATTTTATCATTTAAACGGATTCTTTTTATTTAATCAAATAATATCGTCAAGAGAGTTATTTATTCAGTTAATTACACTATTTCTCCGAGTGATTTTTTTTGTTAATCTGACTTGATGGGGCTATATACATTTATCTGTTACTACTCAATCGGATATCCCTGCTTCGCATCTCACAATCACGTTGTCAGTGTGCAGGCGGCCTTAGTGATTATTTCTGGGCTTAATTTGTCTGACATTTCACTCAAAAATTTATAATCATGATACATTTTTGTACGACATCCTTATATTTTTTTAATGTATTTATGAGGACTTGAGTTCTTTTGTTGTGCACAGCAAAAGCTTATGCTACGATGTAAAATTATTGCAAATTTCCTCGTAAAATCATTCGGCCTCTGGATCTACAATTACTCTCAGCGTATAACTCCAAATTTAGCTTTTTAAAATCATATGTAATGCATATTAATTAGGTTAGCTTGTCTTTAAAAATTAATTTCAACGGGAATAGTTTGGATCTGTCGGATCCTTTCACAATTTCAATTTATAAACAGAGTTACTCGATTCAGTCATTTCCTATCATATTAAAATTCTTTCCTTAATCGCACAATCTTAAATGGATATTTAAAAGTCACTTCATCCAAATCCTCGCAGTCTAGAAAGCAAACACATTTTTTTGGAGTAAAATTTTTAAAAATTGTAAAATTTCTAATGTTATTATCATTGCTACATGCATGAGCTGTCGTATCAGTCCATGATCCATCTCGTAGGGACACTCCTTGGTATCTAAATCCCTAATATTGGCCCTTGGTACTAAGGGGGGCTAAGTTTCCATCCGTTATTGTTCGTGAACATGGAAAAAAATCTTTCCAAATACATATTATATTTTTAAATGTTATCTCTCCCTCGTGTTTGAATTAATGACTAAAGCTGTTTGTGGAGAGAGCAGTAAACTATTTTCGCGGGAACTCTGTCATCCCTTCCGCGTCTTCTTCCACAATGTGTTTCGCCACCTCCCGCGAGACCCCTCCCTCAACTGTTTCTGATTCGTGGAAGTGCCGCTTGGGAGGCGTCGATTTCGTCGCCCCATTCGACAAAGGGAAGAGAGAGGGACGCGGAGAGTAATCAAATGGGGCCCAACCGACTCTCGTTGTTGTGATACGTTGCCCACCTCTCGGTTTGAAACCGAAATCCCACCGTTCGCTCCCAATTCCGGCCCTTCACGCACGCACCCCAAGTAGGTGGCCAATTAACAATCCCTTCCCTCCGCCAGATCGTCCTCCTCTTTTCCAACCGACGCATTTCGGGGTCCATTTGCTTTTACAAAGGGTAAAAAAAATGTAATTGCGAAAGAGTCCGCATCGAGTGTGCCTCAGGGATTGATTGTGCTGACGTTGGCGGCGCCACTGCTGCCTCTGCTCTTCGGATGTTTTTTTTCGCGATCGGCGTAGAGAGCTGTGTGTGTCGACGCAAGGTGAGATGGACTGATGGGAAGGGTGTGGGGGAGAACAAACACAAGGGTGAGCGGAGGTTTAATTGATCGATTATAGCGTTTATGGGTGGAGCGTCCTGTTCGACGGGCATCGGTGAAGGGGGGGGGGAGGATGACAATCGTGTCGCGCGGCTGTTTTTTTACTTTTTTAAAACACTTATTTTTTCGTACTCATGACCGATAATAAGCTGCTCTTTGTGGTAAATAAATTCAACAGACTCTATTGGGATGTGGTTATCAAATTAGTAGAGGACAATAATAATTTTCCACGCCGGTTTTTTTCATTAATTTTCGTATCCGTCTTCATGTCCCTCTGTAATAGACATAAAAATATATTACTAAACACTGATTTAATGCGTACCACACGGGAGTAATCGCATGCTATCATCTTCAGGTTCAAATGGACGAATACTTTCATTAAGTTTACAAAATTATTGCGTTTAACTCTTGGTTTGACTCTGCAGTTTAATAATGAGGTCATATTCACTCGGTTTAACCTAAACAGGTGGTTATCAAGAGCTACATGTGAGTCTGATTTTATAACATCGTTGTTGAAGTTTGAATTGTTTAACTACAACAAAAGTTGAGATTGTGTGAAGAAGCGAGTTGAAGCTATCACATATACATAAATGAAAGATGAATGAAAAGTGCCTCAATATAAGGAAAAAAGGAAGTAAAAGAACAAAAATATATCAACGGGAGATTCATTTAAAATTTACTACACTACCAGTGAATTTAAGTGACGAATGAATAGTTGTAATGGTGAGAAATTCTATCGGTCCATGGAACCAAGACGCACCATCCTCCCGGTTTCTTTCCATTTATACGAAGGAAACTGATAAATTTGCACCTATTGATAATAATTTCTGTGAAAATGTGAATTTCACGAATTAAATATGTTCAATGGAAATTAAGAAGGTTGAAATACGTATTTATCTTAACTGCATAATAGTGTTACACTGACGATACAGGTAGGTCCAGAAGATGACGCATTATGTCACATTCCTCTCTTGTAACTAAAACTTCTTAACTAACTAAACTAAAAGATTTTTTCCGAATCGTTTCTATTTCCCTAACGTATGACGTCCATCGTGTTATCAAGTTTGTCTTCAGTGACAAATCTATTATTTGCTCCCGTTACGATTCATTGACGAGGAAAAATTTTGCCAATCGGTATAAAAACAAAAATACTGAACATCCACGCTGGCACAACGTCATTTGGCAACTAAGCAAAACTTGAGCACGCCGTGATGGAGTTGATGATATTATCAATTGGTGCCAGAATAATTGTAGATCCGGTGACTCTGATGTAATATCGATATCAGATTGTCCACAAAGTCAATACCGCATCTTTTCCGCATACATGGCCAACCCCTATGTCAGTGGAGAACGCAATATACTAAATATCTTCGGTAGAAAAAAACCGGCACTCCCCTCTCTAAAGGCCGTTTTACACGGGGCACGGAATTGCGCAGGTTAGAGCTGCATTAATTTCTAAAATGGCGCGGAATTGCGTGAATGCATGAACTAAATTAGAACAGGGGCTATTTTGCCGTCTCGCATCCACGCATTCTCGCATGTGTTCTAGCAATTCACCGCTTTACATGATGCAATTTTGATTGCGCCTTCGCACGTAAGTCAGATTGCGCAATTCCGTGTATCGTGTAAAACGGCCTCAAGAATATCCTGGATCGGAGTTGCATCCGGTTACAATAGCGTGGCCACCAGGAGGCATCAGCATTAGAGCCGGAAAAGGGGGAGGAGTCCGCAAAAAGTGCCCAAAATTTCTGATCCCAACTTGGGGATCTCACCAGCTGCCAATCACCGCGACGATAATTTGCAGAGTGCGATGGTGTTGCAGACGTCAAAAGCGTCGACGGTGTGATTGCCGCAGGGGGGAGTAGTTTGGCGGTGTTCGGCAATTTTTTTTCCCGCGAGGCCTAAAACTTCTTTTTTTGCGTAAGGGGGTTGCACACGGGTGAGAGATTTATTGGCACCGGAGGGCTGGATGGTGCTGTACTTGTTTCGGGGGGAGGGGAGCCATGGCGAAACCTGGGTGCAGTGAAAGAGACGAAAAAAATAATACATTCTCGGAGAAGATTATATGGTGTAAGGGAAAGTGCGCCGTATCAACGAAAGGAGGGCGGGAGGGTGGGGAAGTAAGGATGGGGAGTAGGATTCGAAGGAGGGGAAGAGTCGAAGGGGGCTGGCTGGGTCGAGAGTGAATGGCCTGGATGGGGGAGGAGGAGTGGAAGGAGCAGTGGCCCCCCGGGGGGCGGTGGTGGGGGCGGAGAATGGATACCAAGGAGCGAGGGGGTTGGTTGGCTGCTCGGTGTGGGTTGGTCTGGGAAGGAAGGACGGGTGAAGGTGGTGGCGGTTGAAAGTCTAAAGGGGTTGTGCAAGGACAGAGACGCCAATATCGGGGAAACATGGGTTTGGGTGGCATTAATGAGGGTGGCGAAACACATTGGCTTAACACCGGTAGAGCAGTTGATTATCTAAAATTGTACGTAAAATTTAGCTTAGCCTTTAGTGGGTTCGTCATATTCCTCGAAGTCGACAAGTCGACAAGCCTAAATGTTTTTAGTTGATTGTTAGAGTGAAATATAATTCTTTGAGAACATGCCTCGATGGCAGTCGGTAAAGTCCTCGACTGCCAAACCGAAGGTCGCGAGTTTGAGTCCCACCTATATGGGTAGAGGGTATATCTATGCAGGGCATGAGTGTTTGTGCTGTGCATTGTTGGAGCCCCCTTTGTAAAATACCGTAATATGCTGTTCACAGGGAAATTGGAAATAAAAAGAATAGCGTATTTACCAGCCTAAAATTGTCAGTAAAAATTATTGGCCTAGACTTTGCTTGGTTTTTTTATATTCCTTGAAGTTCTCAGATGTGTCTCTAAATTTGTTTAATGATAGTTGGAGTTAAAAATGATGATTTGAAAACAAAATATCTCTTGGTTAGTTTCTACACATATTTTTTTAGTAAAGTCGTCTTGGATTAATGTGTTAGGGAGGCGCTTTGACCTCCCAGTGTATAAATATCTAATGAGGTAGAAACTAAAAAACTTAAATTACATCGGAGAAATTTATTGTTGCTACTTGTGGCAAGGAAAGAAAAACATGCGATGACCTCATTTTAGAATTGACAAAACAGAATGACTATATACTGAGCATACGGATGAGGAGTGACCGTGTGAAGATAACAAAAATAATAGCATTTTCATTATTTTTTGGAACCAGGTAAACAACTAAACTCTTCAGAAGGGAAGAAATGAGTTGTGTCAAAAGAGTGACACCTAGATACTTGGAATGAAATTACAAATTGGGTAAAGCAAATGAATTGCAAGATATGTAGGCGGTGAGTATCATGTAGCCATCACAAGCAGAGGAAGCTAATTTAAAAAGATAGACATCGAAGGAAAAATAAACATAATCCATTAAAATATATGTTTAAACGAAAAATCACCCGAAAATTTCTGTTTGAAATTATGTATGTTACGACAAAATTTAAAATGAAGTAAATAAAAATCATTAGAAAAGGATATCACATTACCCATTCAATTGGATAATGTTTCAACAATGGGTTTCAATGGCACACATAATATGGCTCCATACTTTCGGTGACGAATTCGCAAACACGCGAATATTTTTTCCCCAAAAAAATTTCGACGAGACAGTTTTTTGCGAATGCACGGAACCGAACCTAAACCTACCTCCCGTAGTGTGCAAAAAGGCTACGATGAGGAAATAGAGAGAGAGGAGGAAGAGGTGGTGGTGATCGGGGAGGGGGTGATGTTGGATGGGAGGCAGGAGGGGGGGAGTAGAGATAGACGGGGAGGGAGGGTGCGTGAAGTGCGGCTCTGGCGTCCCCTTGTTGTCAGGGCAACCGTGTGTGCGGGGTGGGGGAAATGAGGGGAGAGGGAGAAGGTAGGGGAGGGGGAAGGGAGGGGAGGGGGTGGTCAGGAGGGAAAAGAGTGCGCCCCCTGGAGGTGGGGTGCAGAGACGGGAAACAGCCCCCAGTACTCATCCCCTACCTCGCTACGTTCATATCCCCTCTCCTCCACCACCTCTCTATCAGTCTATTTCCCACCCCACTCCCCGAGGATGCCGCTCCGAGCCTTCTTCCCCACCCCTTTCACCCCACTCCCTCTCCCTTTACCCCCACCCCTCCGCCAATCCTCCTCCCCACCCACCTCCCTCGCTCCGTCCCTCTCTCTACGTGATCGATCACTGCCACGTGCACCCTCTTCGTTCTTCGCCTTCCCCACTCCCAAGCGCCATGTTCCCCCTTCGCACTCCCCCACCCCCACGCCCGCATTTCCCCTCATATTCGCGTTCCCTTTCTGCACGGGCATCATCCAGCCCTCGTGCAGGGGGATGGCGCACCCCAAAAAATGTATACACATATATTGCGCGGAGCCGTGTACAAAAAAACTTACGCGGATATTTATATTATCTCGCATTTTTCTCTGACGAAGGCGGCTGCGATGTCGAAATATTTTTAAAACGTTTTGTAAGTTTTTTTGTCTTTCATTTTGCTTTAAAACATTATTTTTAGCATAAAAGTTTTTAAAAATGAGTTACACTAGTTGTGTGATGTGAAGTATACTGAAACATAATGATCTGCATGAAAGCGAAACATGAAAGTTTTTACTCAAGTATTTATTATTATTTTTGGCATTTATGCCATCTCTCCTTATCCCCCTGCACTACGCATTTGTCTCTTAGTATTTTATATTGATTAATGTATAAAATTAGCGTACATTTTCAAATATAAATATATATTCCGCATATTTTGGGAATGTAGTTTGAATAAATGAAATTATTGAAATGTTTGTAGAGTGATGAATGCTAGGAACACTCCATAAAAAAGAACTCTTTAAAGGTATGTTTACCTATGTACAATATTTTCCTTTATTTTGGCCTTTATCTCCTCTCTCCTCGAACTCCTCCCGGTTTATTTTGTGATAGAGATGGAAGGGGATTGTTGGGATGGGGGGAGGGAATGAAAAAGACCCGCTTCTCGTATCATATCCCAATCCACCGCCTCTACTTCCCCTCACTTCCCCTCCCATCCCTCCTTCCTCTCCTCATATCACCCGCACTCCTGCCTCAACAACTCTCCCATGTGCTACACCCAGGCGCTTTCCCCTTTCCTCCCCCATCATCCCACCTGACCCCTTCCATTTCCCCCCCTTCATCCACCCATTTTTTGTCCCCCATGTCCCTCAACCCCCAAGTTTTTCCCCAGTCTCTCCAACCTTTTCCATATTTTTTTACTCTTCTTGCATCTATTTTGAAAAAAATATAAGGGCAGACTCGTATAAGGGGTGGGGAAGGGGTGCAACCGCCGCAGCCGAACGTTCTCCAACCCCAGTTACCCTCCCCCCGTCCCTAGTAGTAACCCACCACCGTCCGTTCCTAGCCCCCACCCCCGTATTCATCCCCTCGCAATCCTCTCCACCTACACGGCTCTAAATCCTCGCTCACTCTCGCGTTCTCCCCACCGCCCACGCCTCACCGCTGCCCCCCGTCTCTCTCTACACCACCCCATCTCCGACCCCAGTCAGTCCCCCGCCTCCCCCTTCCCCATGGCCAGCCTTCGTGCATCCATCGATGCGGGATATACCACCCCACACCTTCATCCCCTGGCAGGCAACCTCACTCCTCTTCCCCCCTCCCACTTTCAACTCACGAAAACACACTCCCCCTTCCTCCTTCTCCTGCTCCTCCCACACCATTCGAAAGCGGGGGGGGGGGCCTCCCGCACTACATTTCCACCCCACCCTCTCGCCCACTCATTCCCGTACAAACACACACAGACGGATCGCGCGGGCAAACACAACGCGTAGCTCACGACTCGGGGCCGTCCTCCCACTCTCCGGCTCTGCCGCCACACCCCGCCTCGCACCAACACACCCTGCTTCCGGCGGCGCCACGGCTCGAGCCATGCATATATATGTATATATGTCCCTCTCTCTCTCGTACGCACCAAGCCAGAGAGCCTGGTTCTCCCTTTCTCCCTCCACCCCTTTTCCACAACGCACACTACGCTACCTTGCCCACCTTCCCTCTCCCCCGCCCCTTTCCGCCTCCATCAAGTTTATTAAACAACAACGGGTTGGTAGGCGGGTTATTATGTGGCTGCTTCCTCACCCTACTTCGTCATCATCAACTCGCTCGCTCGCTCGCTCTCCTTTTCGCCTCCCCCCTCCTCGAGTCTCAAAGCCCTCCCAAGTTTTCACCTACCCCCGAATGCCAGCGATGAGGAGATAGGGAGAAGAACTGGTGAGTATACGGTATCCATTAATTTTTAGGTCGATTTTTGATTTTATTCTGTTCCTGATTGTAATGACACTATTTCCCCAGCAGTTTCAAGGCCAAATAGAGAGATTCAGGTGTTATGCACATAGCAGCTATTATGGTTTTACTACCTTATTTAATTTTGGTTCGTAAAAAGACAATAAGGAATTTTAAAGAAAGTATTAACAAAATTTTCAAATATTTTAGAAATAATTATTATTCTTTTTATGCAATTTATTTAAAAATATAACCGGGGACACAGCGTGGCAGATGCAGCACAATCATTTTGTTTAATTAATTTTAATGATAATTATATTTATTTTATTTATAATGATAATTACATTTCCCTTTCTTGATAGGCTATGCAACCAAAACAGGATCTTCTCATGGAAGAATCTATTGCAAAATCTTTATAAAGATGGCATCCGAGCGGCATGTGTCCATGCGATACATGTTGCGTCATGCGTCAGATATGCTGCAGTGACGTTCAAAATGACGTATCTTTTTCAATTTAGTTAATGAAGTTGGAATACAGAAAAACTGTTATCCACCGGAGATGATTTTTCGTACATTCAGTTCTTCCACTGTTTTTAAAAATGCAGTCCTATTTTTATTGTGAAAATTCAATGTTTGAGTTAATGCTTGTCTTTTATAGCTTGCTTACAATATTACTCTTTTCAAAATATTTGTGACGTTTTCAAGCTCGGTAACTTCTAAATACAAATATGGTCGGAAGGGATATTGGGCAGTCCGCATTTTAGTGGGAAAGGGTGGATTCAGTAGCGCTGGTCTTGTCCTTCCTATTTTGAGGGTCTGACCCCTCCGACGATAACAATAGGGGAGTTACCCAAGGACAGGCTCAAAAGAATTGTAATACCCCCGCCTACGCCACTCTAACCAAGCTCTTGGGTTTAATTTCATCACATTTCCCCTTGGACACTCCCCAAAGAATTGGAATGCCACCACAATTCTTCTACTCCCGAAAGATAAATGCATTATATATTTGTAAATTTACTTCCTAAATTTTTAGAAAAACTTAAACTGAAACTGACAGAAGTTAGTACTTTTCCAATGCATTTCTATTATTTCATTTTTAGTATTGACTTTTGAATATAAATATGATAACATCATATTATATGCTAAGTTTGCATTATTTACCATGCACTATATTTATTTTGAAGTAAATGCTTTCCAACTTCTAGTTTACCTGAAAGTTTTCTGCATTTTTAGAACGTTTGACCGTTCTCTGTCCTGGAATTTGTGATTTCTTTTCACAGTGTTTTTCATCTCAGAATAAAAACAATTCTTATGATTGTAGGCCTAAAATTTCTAGATAGTCTTCACGCTCTCCGCGAAGTATTGTCTCGATGCATCCACTGATTTTCTAGCACAGTTTCTCGCATCTTCCGTTTCTGCTGTACCATTCATCGCAGGAAATGTATCCACCATGCCAACATTGCCTCATTCGTGGTTAACGCCTCCTTCATCTATGGCTTTTCCCACCATATATTTCATTCTCCCCAACGTCATTAGGGATCAGGGTCACTTTCTCCTTCAGGGAGAATCTCTCATTGAGGGAAACCGTCACTCACGTTAAGCTAAACAACATTAAACAACGTGAGATCGAGAAGAAGCGGAAACACGAATTGTATGAGTTCGTGACGTTATCAACGTATCTGCGAAAGGGTTACAGCCGTCGATATCGTCACGAATAGCTCGAGCAATAGGCAACGGATCGAAATGCGGAAAAAATAAGGGTCTCTTTATTTTAAAATTTTACTATAAACGAGCCAATTTTCGGTCATCGGCCTACAAGGAATATGTTTTAATCTTTTTATAAATTAAAAAAGTCATTAATATTTTTAATCATTTTTTATAAATTTTAATTAATTTAATAATTTGACAAGATTCCGACATCCTTTAGAAATCAACCATTATTTTACGCTCAATACGACTAGTAACTATCATTCAATGAGTGATTCGGCAGATGCAGTTTTTGGATAGGTGAGGGTAAAGCTCGCCCCAGTTACCGCCGTCCGTTTATCCGTCCCCCCATTTTCCTCCACCCAACGGTCGCACTCTCCTCGTCTCCCTTTTATTTCCTCGTTTTCTCTCCGGTCGCACACTCAAACCACTCCGCCCCGTCATCTCCCTCTCTCCCTCCCACTCTCTCTCTCGGACTAATGAATGTGCGTTTCGTTTAACCCGGTCCTGCTCCTTTTTTTGCCGCGGAGTGGTGGGGAGCGGAGTGGCGTGGGGGCATTTTGGATGAGCGGGAGAAGCACGGAGTGGGGAGAGAGAGGTCACGGAGAGCGTTATGCATGTTTTTTTTTGTTTCATCACGGGATGGAGTGGGAGACGGAGGTGGGTAAGGGAGGGGAGGAGGATAAGCGAGGTAGGCTGCGCGACGAAGTGGGCTTTTTCGCTGGCGGATTTTTGCCATCATCTGCATCCATGTACATATCGAAAATAGATGACTTACTAGAAAGGAAAGCCTGTGACTAAAGTAAGGTCGTTCGCTTATAGCTGTATTCACAATTCATCATCAAAAGATAAATTTATGATAAAATAACAACACCAATAGTAATTTCTATTTATGTTCGTTAATATATAATTAATTTCTGTAGAATGTTTTACCATGGATATATCGCATTTCCATCACGTCAAGCCTAAGAAGACTTCATATGTTCATCAAAAGATAAATTGGATTGATGGAAGGGATGGAGATGTGAAGGCGAAACAATCTTCCCCATTCAGCCATTCCTTAGTAAGTGTAAAATAAAATATGTACTTCAAAGTTGCCGCCCTTTTGTGGATTTGTGATACCATTCGAGTTTTATTTCGTGCACCATGTGGTTAGGTAAGTCATTTCTCCAAACAATTTAACCGCAAAGAGCCATGATGCTGCGGGAGAGCAAGGAATCCGTTTTTATTTCCTTTTTTCAATTTATACTTTTGAATTCCTACCATCATCGTTAATTTCGATGGCAATTTTTTGTCATTTTACATGAATAATACATTGATTTTTTAATGCTTAGTTTACATTTAAACCTATTTCGCACGATATGATTAATTTAGGCATTAAATCTTGCCCGGCAATGTTAATTATACCGCATTCAACCATTATCGTTCGCCATCGAAGACGGTCATTTTTTCATTGCTGTCAATGACCATCGATTTTTGTTGAGCGCTGTTTTGTGGCACTTATTGCTTATCAACTTTCGAGATCAGTTTGCAATTCGTAGTTTACACGTCGCGATAGACTGCTGTAGCACTTGACTATTATGTGCGAATTGTACGTGTGGAGAGTGACTGCGAATAGAGTAGTGACTTGACGCACTATCCGAGGAAAATTAGTCGACTGCTGCAGCAGTCAACTGCGGCGTTCCAAAAAGGATTTAAAGAGTAAAGTCCCACAGCTGACGACGCTAAAATAAATAAGCACTACAATAAAGTCGGCTCATCTGTACTCCGAGCATTTTACTTGCCTCGATAGATAAGAACGTCTGATTTCCTCACAGGCTTTTAAACTTCCTTGACCGCTACTGTCCGTATTCCGCACACTACCACCAACCCAACTTTCTTCACGGCAAGAGTTAAAACTTCGCATATTGCTGTTGTGCCTACAGGAAGAGATCTTCACAAATTGTATAGTTATATGTCTGGTTCCTATAGGCGGAAACCATCTCGTTTTGATTTGAGAAGACGATTTTAGCTTTTTGAGACAAATGATAGGCATAACTAAACGCACCAAAGTTTAAAATTAAATTTCAATATCAAGTTTCAGGGAAGTTTTAATCCGCAATACTATAAGCAGCAGTACTATAGAATAACCAAGCCGTACATCAAGTTGGGATATCCCACGCACAGCCCCCACACCCGCTCAGAACAACTACCGACTGATCATTCGCGGAATACATAATACGTACGGTTGAGGGGACCTTTTTCTACCCTTTTTGATGGACATAACATTTGCGGAATGCGGATGCGACCAATGAAGCAACAGCAACTCTAGCCATCGTCGAAAATCGAAAATATTGTGGTATATATGAATCACTAACACCATTCTAACTTCTCTCTCCATTCACAAATCTTCCTTCTGTATGTCTCAAAAGTGACCTTAAATTTATCTACAATATCCTCAACTCAATCACAGACTGTCCTGAAGTCCTTTCTTTTCTTAATTTCCGAGTACCCTCCCGCCCCACGCGCACCCACTCACTGCTCCACACACCAGTTCCGAGATCATCACTCATTCAACGCTCACTTTTTTACCGCCTTCCTTCACTTCTTAATTCCCCTCCTCCGAGTATTGATCCCTTTTCCCTATCCCCGAAAGTCTTTACTAAATTTGCTCTATCTTACCTCTCTGAACATCAATAACAACGCTTCCCATTTCTTACCATTGCTACAATTTTCCTTAGCTTAATATACTTGTGTTCTTTAATTTCGAGGTTTTGATTCTCGTTATATTTTATGTACTGGATTCTAGGCATATTTTAGGTTGATGTGATTCCCGTAACATTATATGTATTTAATTTCTTGTCATATATTATTTATTATCTTATTATTGCGCCACTGTAAATTGGCAATAATGGCTGTATGTGGGCTTTTGAAATAAATAAATAAATAAATAAATCATCCGCATCGAAGTTCACCATCGCATCGTCGACGGCCAAAACCAACGACAGCAGTTTCGATTTGCCGAGTTGCTCCATGTGCGAGGCTTCTGCATGCGAGGAAGGAGGTGGAAAAGGGGTGTTACGTTTATTTTGTAGAGTTTGGGACGCGCCGGAATCCGCGAGGTTTTAGTGATGACGGGTGGGAGATGGAAGGTTGACGCAGGGAGAGGGTATTAGTGTTCAGCCGGTGTCGCGGGAGAGGGAGGAGGGTGGGGTGTAGGAGGGGGGCGTTATGGGGAGGGGTGGGGAGTTTTTCGGGTGACGTGGCGCCGGGAGCGAAGGGGTGCAGTCGGGAGGTTTACGGCGATTTAGGCGCGGGATGGGTGTGGAGGGAAAACAAAGACGGAAAAAATCGCGCAGCTCGCAATTTTTTTGCACGTTTTTTTTCGCAATTTTTTTTTAATTCGTGCCCGATCCTCCCTTTCTCCTCACTCGCGGTTGAAAAATGGAGGGCGACGTGGGTGTTGGGAAACTCAGTCGATGCACGTGTGTGCGTGAGAGAGTATATGTGAATGCAGGCCGTGGAGTGAATGTGTCCGGTTTTTTTTTAATTTTTATTTGTGTGCCGTGCGTGCATTCCACCCAGTGTGTGTTTCTGGGGGAAAATCACCATCGATTTTTACTTCATCCCGTCACGGATGGGTCACCAAAAAAAAAAAGGGTGGCCTGATTGATTGCAGAGGTCTTTCTTTTTTCGTTATTTTGGGGTGGCGAAAATAAATAAGTGAATGGAAAACGATGAAGATGGAGAGATCGCCCGTTGCATTGTTGAGATGTTTTCGCAGCGGCCGGTGTAAAAGTGGTATAATTTTATTTTTTTCCTCAACTGCCCGCCCACCACGCTGCTTTCGAAGCGTGAAGGATTTTTGTGAGTCCCCAACCGAATCAAATAACTGTGTGTGTGTGTGCGTGCGTGTGTTTGTGTGAGGCCGGGAATTATTCTTTTTTTTTATTCGAATCGTCGCCTTGCGTCCTCTTTCCTCCTTTATGCCCACTCCTCCGCATGCCCACACCTCGTTTGATAATGTTTTCCAATTACCGCAATCGCCGTTGCCGGCTTAAATTACCGCAGAGTTGGTCTTGCGTTTTTTATTTGCGACAAAAAAAGTTGAAACTTTTTTCACATTTCCAGTGATTGACTATTGTGAAAAATTGAGCAATCCAAAACGTTCACGGCTCTCCTCTTATTTGATATTCCTGGTTTAAGTGATTCCCCTTTCATCATTTTTTTACATTTCTTCCGTCGATATAGCTGAAATAATCCTCTTATTTTTCATGATAGAGAAAAAATGCGAACGCTTCTAAGGAAATCGTATTATTGATCCCCAAGTATTTTTATGTGAAACTTATTACCCACCCATTTCCATGTGCTTACTGAATATATGAATCCAAAATATCATTTCTGTCCTCCTTTATTTATAAATCATAAATAGCCTCTTCTGCATTATAAGTATATCTATGGAAGATAATATCATAAGCTTTTCTCCAACAAGTTTTTTACGTTTTTTTTGTAGGAAGAGATGCACTTAATACACTTAGGGAGACATGCACTTAAATGGGTTTTACTGATTTTCGCTGATTTTTAATTATACACTATATAGAAATATTAGGAAAATCAAACTTTGTTATATCGCTTAAGTGTTTCAGTGATATCATTGGAATACGAATTAGGGAAGAATTCGGCTTGATGAATGAATTTATGTGAACAAGTAGTAATCTCTCGCGTTGGTTAATTGCAACTTCCATTAATTGTTCTGACGAGCAAAGAATTGGTGGAGGTAGTAAGGTGCAACTGAAATTTTATCAATCCTATTTTATTGATAAATTTTAACCTGAATAATTTTGCAAAAATTATTCTCCATTGTTTATCTTATATGAGAAATGATTTCATGATTGCTGAGGCGACGGCTACATTTCAAGAAATGCATGGAAAGAAATCCTCGTACCATTCCGTCGATTGAAAAGAGGACACTTTCTGTGTATTCAAGTGTACTCAAAGGATATTTTTTAAGCTTCCTCTTTTAAAAGCAAAAGAATAGTTCAAAAACCTAATGAGAAGTGAAAATTTCACGAAATCATTTTTTTTTTAATTATAATTTATTTCTAGTCTATCCGTATTAGAACCTCAATCTTACTTTCAGTTACTGCTGTTACAAACTGTGGTAAATTATCGATATCAAAGTGCTCCTCGAAAAAAATTTTCAGGAGAATGCAGATTGGAATATGATCCTGTTTTTGTTGATAAAATTTCAGCTATTTATTTACCATCCATGACTTCTCTTCAACCCTGCATGCGGAATTGCGCAGGTGAATTGAAATAGCATTCAATTTCGAAATCGAACGCAACGATTAACAGAAAGAGACAAGAAATATAGACTCGAAAACCAAATTTGTTCACTCGAGGTTTTGAAAAAAAAAACGTAATTTTCACCTAAACACTGTTAATTTTATAACACTGTTAATTCTCTTATAAATTAAGTCACAGTACCTTAAAGTAGGAAAATTCAATCAGTTGCTTGTAATCATTCTTTTAGATTCTTCGAAAAGTAGTATGAGAAGTCGTCTTTATTTTGCGAACTAGAAATCCAGATGGTATTTCATTTATGCCTTTAATGAAATGATGGAATCTAACAGAATTATGCCTTTAATGAAATAATGGAATTTAACAACATTATGACATATTTATGTGATTGATAAAAAACTAAAATACAAAATTCTGAACTAAATAGTATCAATACCTCTACATTTGCTTTCTGAAGAATTTTTCTCTCACATTTAATTAATACCAACTCAGGTGATGAAATATAAAGTCTATTAGAATTCATGCATTCACTGAAATTTTGTCTACGCAATTGTCACATGGAAATATTTGTTCATATCTCTTGTAAATTTTGATCACTGAGCGATCAAAGTAAAAGTTTCTAAACATTTTGTAGTTAAAATTTCAGAAAACAGAAAAAAACTCCTCTTTATGAGTTTATTTGCGTGTAAACTGGTTCAATTATTCAGCTACACTGCGCAATGGTTTCAGAAAGAAATAGTAGTATTTTACTCGCATTTTAATTTTCAACCAAAATATGAGGTATTCCGTGCAGAAATGAAGACAGCAATAAATTAGGTGTTAGTGTTTCCAGCCATTAATTTTATATTTATAATTGCCTCAACGATTGTTTTACGTTATTATTCGTATTTATGATTGTATTTGTCGGCATTTCTACCCAATAATTGTGATACTCGTGTCGGGCACGATTAATAAATAAAATAAATTGATTAGGTACACCGGATAAAAAGAGGATCTGGTACTCAATGAAGCGGTCACTGAAAGAAGTAATTCTGCTTTTCTTCATGGTGCTTCTGATAACACGCTGAAAATTTAGTACTAACCTTATTTCATCGTAAAGTGTCGCGGCAGTGGCTTTATTCTCACAGCTATCCTCGTTGCTGGATATACTGACGGAATTTCTTTATTCAGTCATGATTCCCTCTCCTCCGTCACTCCTTGCTTTTCGTGATCGATTCCGATATATTTGTTTCACTCCGTCCTATCGCATTGTGGCGCATTAGTCACACGTCACCGTGTCGCCCAAGAAGGCTGTAAGGTCAAAACCATTCACCCCACCCCAATTTTAAGGGCTATATGGGGAGTGGGTGGTTTGGGAGAGGAGGAGGTGGGGGCTCCCACGTCACTCATGACACTTTGTATCGGTCACGCTATCAAGCAGTCACCGTCCCTTAAATGAGCAATATGAGCGCAGTGAGATTAGGAACCCCACGGCTATCGAGAAATAAGAGATCCACGGGAGTGGAGTGGGGAGGGAGAGGAGGAGGATGACAAATGCCAAACGAACGTATCGGCGTCCGACGTAATCCCTCCCAAAAACTCCTAAACCTCCCCTCCCTCTCTCTTTCCATCAAAATCCTCCCCCTTCCTCCCGTACCTGACAAAACAGCACACCCCTCATCCCTCTCCGTTAAATCCTCCGGTACCCTTCCCACCTGCGCCTTTCCCCCACTTATCCCCCTCCTTCCTTCTCCCCCCCCCCCATAATGTTCCTGCCCTCAACCCTAAAACCCTCGACGACTCGCTCGCATAACCCCCTTTTATTCCATCCCAAAAACCTCCCCCTCCCCCTTGTCACCCTAATCCTGTCACTTCCCCAACCTCGCGCCCCCTCACCACCCCCCCCCTCATCCTCGTCCACACTCTTGTATTCAATCCTCACTCCCTCCCCCCTCTCATTCTCTCGCTTGCATGTACAAAGCCCCTCTCCGACTCCGCTCCCCGCTGCTGCAGCACCAAATTGCAGCGCCATTTCCTACTCTCTACCCCCGCCCACACCCCTTTGACTCTCAACCCTTCCAGGGAGAAAACCGCTTGGCTACCTCACCCCCCCCCACTTTCGTGTTACTCCGCCCCGACCCTTCCATTAACAACTACACCAGGGTTTTACGTAGCGTAGTTGTGTAAAATACGAAGTAACCCGTTACGTAACGTAATCCCGTAGATTCGAATAACCTTTTTTTTTACACTATCGTCAAAACTTGCCATAGACCAACCTATTGAACGTAAGACGCAGTTCTGGTCTCTAAGGCAATTGTTTCCGAGGGGTGAAGTTATTATAAATGTAACGCTAGTCTGGTATAAAAAATACCAAGGTGTAAAGCTATACATAAAAGTTTATATTCTGAAACCAATATATGAACAAGTCACTGGAGAGGAGAAGTAAGCTATAGAAGAATCGCCAATATATGAACGATAGGATTAGTAGGCTTATCAAATATTTTAATAATAGTAGTCTCTTTTATCAACTGAATTCTAAATTGATGACGATAAAAATTGATCGAAAAAATGGAAAGCAAACATCTTTTTCATCCTCCTAGTGAATTATTCGATCAGTTTCGCCGCTGTTTTTATTGAACAGTTTGACATTGCATGATACGAATGGCATCCTAAATCTTCTGGTACTTCGATGCCCTTTCTCTTTTTTTTTTTGTTCGCGCGTATCTTTTCATTCACTTCATACTCATGTATTCGCGGTGTCGGCCTTGGTGGCGTCGGGCTATCGTCCCCGTCTGCCGGCCAAAAGGTAGCGGTTTCGAGTCCCATATGAGTATATTTACCACCATCCAGGACATGAGTGCATGTGTTCGTCAAACTAGTAAATTGTAAGACAGGACTATTTATTCCTAAATTCGCATGAAATAGTGAAATTGTGGCGATATTTCGTATACTCCCATCACTACTTCGTTTTTCTCATTCTAACAAATAAGAAGAGCTTCTATCGTTCTGCCTCCAGCTGCAGCATAGTAATTTCGTCCCCATTTCCTCTGCTTTCCTTACTTCACTGTGAACCCTTCTTCAACTTCTTGCCATCTTTCTCACCCCTTTCGTGTTTCAACCCTCACCCTATAGCTCCACTGAATGACTCCTCCCCCCCAGTGCACAATGCTACTCGTGCACCCCCAGCCCTCGACAAGCACCCCGTGCCTCACGAGTTTATCCCCTGCATCCGCCTCCGCCCAGCCCCCCAATCCCCTCCACTGTCATTAGGGCAGGGTGTTCTTCAGGCCCTGCCTTCCTCCTTGCGTTTGCAGTTGGTGTGTGACTCAGCACTAGGGGATCCCTCCCACCCCCCTCCAATTTATTTAGTGACTGCTTCCCTTTTTCTGAGGACATGGTGGTGGTGTGCTAGACTATTACCCGTTGCGTCTTGAGGGCGAATCCGTTTGAAGTTCAGAACAATCTCAATATTTCGTTTCAATCCGTGTGCGGCGTCGCTTAGGTGAATTATTACATTCAATTTCAAAATACACCACATCGTTTAAGAAAGGGAGACGAGAGATATTGACTTGAAAAAATATTTGTGGAATCGAGATTTTGAACCGTATTTTTCACCTAGAATCCGTAAATTCTCTCAGAAATGAAGCTATAGTACCTTAAAGCATGAAAAGTATCTCAGTTGCTTAAAATCATATGCCCGTATTCTCCTCGAAAATTAGTGTTAGTATCTGTCTTAATTTTGTGAACTAGAAAGCCAGATGTTCCAAACAGTCATTGCCTCACGAATACAAAGGTAACATAGTCATCGATGGATGATGTTTCTAAGTAAACTGTATTCCATCAAATGATTTCCGAGCCGGAGTCATGTCGTGAAACGTGTAAAAAATTCTATGCGGTCACTTTGACGGCACTTAGCATGGGTGAATTTTCACCAGCATAACTTACTTTTTTTTCGTAATTTTGTGAAAAATATATTAGACTATAAGTGTCTAATTGCTGGCGTGAGCTTTCTTTTTCTTGATTTCTGCATTGTTTATCCCATCGCCGATACTCTGCCGTCTTTTTTGATTGATTTTATTGTGGGTCATCCGAAAAAAGTGTTAAGCACCCTGTTTATGAATTCATTTTTTCGCCAAATTGCTCGCGCCAAAAGTTTTTTTAATGATAATGGAAACACACTTGACGGCAAACTGAGAATTCGGAGTTCGACGTCCGGATGAGTTGTACATGGCCAGTTACATCCTATTCATTGACCAAACGTATAAACATGAAGCTCGACTTTCTATTGAAGTTTGAATAAAAATATAATTTTTTCATTCTTTATTAATTTTTTATATAATTTACGGAATTATGTTCATACATAATTGTATCCTGCAGCAACTTTGAATCTTTTTCACTATGAAGAACGGCACCAATGGTATAAACTTGCTAAAATCATTGAGAAAATATTTTTTGAATCTGCGTTAAGCCTGTCCGATGAGAAGATTCTCTATACTGTAAGGAATCATTCCGTTCTTCATTTAGTTGTAAAAAACTGCAAAAAATATAATAAAACTCACTAACTCTTCTTTTACTTTGTGGTATTCCATAATAAGTTTTCCTGGACATCAGACAATTACTTATACCACTTACTTTTTATCAGAGCACGACCCGGGTTTCAATGAATTATCATCATCTTGAGGCGAAAATTATTATTTATCTTCAGGCGCAAATAATTTGCGCCTGAAGATGATGATAATTCGCTTTAACCCGGGTCGCGCTATGATAAAAAATAAGTGGTATATATAATTGTCTGATATCCAGGAAAACTTAAAAATATAATAAATGTTCATGAAAAAGTTCTTTATCAATCGTGATTTATAAAGGCTCTCAAATCAATCTTTTATTATTTGTAATGAATTTGGAAGACAGAAAAAATTGTTCTTTCGTGGTCTTTTCTTATTCTAATTCTCAACGTCTTGTTGGTCCCATTCAGTACTTATGTTTTATCCTTATTCAACCTGCCTGATGTTGGCCCTTTTGTTTCCCAGGTCACTCTGAAAACTTATCCCCAACCACTATGGCAGGAAATTTCGCTCAGTATGCATTGGAGTGAGGTGGCTCTATGTACGTTGCCAATAGCCGGAGGGTGTCTCAATTGTGTGTACAACTTAATCCAAATCGCGGGTCAAAGTACACATTGCAAGGGTCCCGAAAATTCGTTTGTGCAGGGATTGTTGCGTGAGAGAGTCCGATCTTTGATGGGGGATGGTGATGGTGGGGGGCTGCATATTGCCCCCTACCGTTCGGATCCAGTCCGATTGAATTAAACACAAGACTTTGATTGGGATGCAGCCGGGAGATTTGAGAATGGGGAGAAAACGGCCGCGCTCTCTCGCTTATGAACGGACTGGGGACGAACCGTGGGATGGATTCACTTTTCGGTGGGCTCCTTCGATGAAATCCGCACGACAGCTCATTAATCCTCTTGCTTTACCAGCCTAATTATCCATTGCGGGAAATTAAGGCTTTGCTCGAAGAAGATTTTTTAACGCTTTTTTCGACTTTGGTTCACTCACGAACAGTCTCTGTGGTATGTTAAACCTATTATTTACATATTTTGTTGAATACGATCTCCTATTTTTTTCAATATTCTCACTTTTCTTCACCTATTTTGCTTACTTTAATATCAATTATTCTATTTTATGCATTAAAAAGTAACTAATGTAAACTTTATAAGGATACAAAATTCCTGCGTTGTATTTTTTTAAATTAATCATTATTTGTGAGTCTCATTAGGATTTATGAGATGAATCAGTGGTCGATTCTCTTTTTCCTTTCAACTTGTGTGCTCCAGACTTTTCAAAGATGGATGTATTTAGATGATTAAAGCACGCTGTCACGAGATCGGCCTGCAAGTTGAAAATTTAACTGCTTGAGGTAATTTCTCAGACATCGATATTTCACAGTAAATGTTATAAGATTTATTATTTTACGATTTTAAATCTAGTAAACATGTGTACAAAACATTACTTTTTTGCTAATTAATCCACGTTATCGTGTCTATGATAAAATGAAAAACGTATTTTCGTGAACACTGTGAGCAGCACGGCAAGGAGGACAACTCAGATACCGTGCAAAAACTGAATTTGCATGCTTGAATTAAGAACTGAAAAGTAAAACATAGGAATGGTCTTGAAAGTGTGGTAATAAGGGCAATAAATATTTCCATGTAGGGGTTAAATCCTCACCTCTTTATCGGAGGACTAAATTTTCGTGGTATACGCCCTCTACCAATGATATTGTGTACCTCTTACCCTCCTTAACACTCTTTATTCTTCCCATTCGTTGGGTAAATAGGAGAACCGTGTTCGATGTCCGGATAAGGTTTTTTCATTGCTGGTCTCATCACTTGCAGTGACTCAACGTGAATTTGTGATGCTGGTTTTCCGATGGAAAGCTAAATAAAAATATTACCGAGTCATTTGTTATAATTTTTTTTGCTAGAATGTGTGTAATTTAGCCCATTAATCGTTGTATCATGCAATGATTATGAATGTTACTTATACATTATGCGGAACGCAGTCTATGCTATAAACTTACTGAAATAAAGAAAATATTATTTTAACTATCGTTTTATTCGTCTGAAGGGAATATTGTGTATACTAATATAAATCATTCCATTCTTTATTCTCTAGTTGCAAAACATTATATAAAATACAATAATTTTTTATATTTCAGAAAAAAGTTCATAAACACTTGCGTTATATGAAGGGGTTCGAATCACTTGGTAATAAAATTTTCACCCTGGGGATAAATCCTCACCTCTTTATCGGAGGACTACAATTTCGTGGTATTTGCCCTCCGCCAATGACATTGTGTGCCTCTTACCCTCTCTAATACTCTTTATTCTCCCCATTAGAAATCGCCAGGAGTCAGCTCTTTAACTGCCAGTGATGTTCTATCCCTATTCGGTTTCGGAAACCCCTCAGGGGGGTACGTACCGTGGGGGGTTCATTCGCCCTACTTATCAGCGAGCCGGAATTACGGGCACCCATTCTTAATAGCCTCTCATTCCTTGTTCCAATTAGGTAGGGCATTGTGCTCAATTCCCCTGAAGATATATCTCCTGGAGTTACCCATCCAGTACCCCTTTGTGTGTCTAAATTATCGTATCAAATGAAGCGCAAATTTTTCCCCGATCGTATGTCCTCCATGAAGAGAAAATCAAGCACCATTATTTTTATTCAAATCAATGTGGTGAATATGAACTAAAAGAATTTATACTTTTCTTCTAAAAGATAGTAGTCATCAGACATGAAATCAAGCGAAGTACCAATATTTTTTTTTTACCAAGTCCGAATAATTTTACAAATTGATTGACAATTTGATAATTTTACAATTGGAAAACATTATGAAACGAGGTGTGGGCATGCGGAGGAGTGGGCATGACGGAGGAAAGAGGACACAAGGCGACGATTCGAATAAAAAAAGTCCGAATAATTTTACAAAGTAGACAATGTTAACTGCTACAGTAAATATGTTATCATTCGTGTTACGCATTAATGATCATTACAACCTTTGTTTGGGTGGTTGATTTTCCTGAATATTTTCGATAAAGAACCATTATCCGAGTCTATAGAAGACATTGGATAATCTCGAGTGAACTCTTCGGTGACCACTTTATAAAAATCCCGGAAGAGCGATGCGGTGCAGAGAAAAAATGGAAGTGTGAAGTAATACACGAATGTGACTCAGTCACTCTATACTCATCTTTACATATCAAGCTTTAAAGTTGTATAACTGAGTGGAAGAACTATTAGGCAATTTCTAACTGAAATGTTAAATTTAACCATTGTCCAGGTTAAACTCGACTGATGAAGCCCGCAGGAAAATATTTAGCGGAGAGCTGTGGTTACGATGATTCATTTCAATTACTATAAGTACAAACCGAACCCTGCTCATGAACTCCCAGGGATCCGCGGAAATAATTTCGCAAATTCGCTTCCGAGGGTGGGCTTTTTTTTAATTCTTCCCGCTTAATGCATCGCTGTGCTCTCTCACCTGTTAACGTTATGCACCGCATTATGCGAAGTTAGTATATAAATATATTGGACCGCGAACCTTGTCTCGCAAAAACCCAACTCATCCCCATATTATGGGTGGGGGCGCAGTGGCGAACAACCCCCTCCCACCGCCTCCGCACAAACCCCGCCCCCAACCCCTGCCCCCACGACCATCCGTCCGCATCGCGGCCCCCACACAACGCCGCCACGCTCCCCATTCATCACCCGCCTCCCCCTCTGCCTCCAACCAACCCCCGCCCCCACACCAATCACCTTCGTTATAAACTCACTCTTTCCTCCCCATCTTTTTTTATGCGTCCCTCACTCCATGCTATTCGCCGGACCTCCAATACTCTTTATAAATTTTTCCCCGCTCTCATACCACCCCCTGCCAACTATCCTTCCCCCCAAATCTAACCCCCTTCCCCCAACACCCACCCCCTAACCTTGCCCACCATTCCACTCGAGCTCCGGAACCAAATGATGTGGTTTATTTGAGTGTGTGCGGACGCGGAATCGCCGGGGAGTGGTCTGCTGGATTGGATACAGGGTGGGAGATTGAAGAGAATATATATATACGGCGTGGGAGGGTGAGTGGCTGGTCAGGGGAAAATGGGGAATGGGTGTGGGGCGAAGGCCATTATCTGCTCGTCGATGGGGAAGGGGTGAGCGTGCTTGCTGCGTGGATGTGGAGTATGGGGTATTTTCCGGGCCGTTTAGATTGCGCACATGTGTGTGGGTCGGTCGGGTTTTAACGATAAGGATTTTATACCTCTTCGGAGTGGTTCGGATCAGCGCCGTTGATGGGCATTGTAGCGGGCCGGAATCGCGGGCGGTGCAGGAAGGCGTAGAACTGTGCGGTGCGGGGGTGTTCTGTGGGTTGGAAGCGAGCCGCGCCGCCGAGAGGCTTTCTCCGGGCGCGGGACACGTTTCGCTTGTTTTATTCCTGCGCGTCCGAGTGTTTATTTATTTTTTTTATTTTTTTATTTCTCCGCCAAAATCCCCACTTCACGGGATTCCTCTTCTTCCTAAATTTGATTCGGTCGCACGTAAATGCCCCCTTAAATGCGAAACCGATTGAAAGCGAGGGAAAAATTTTTTTGCGTGAATTATTTCCCTTTGATCTTCGCTCCATGCGCGTGAAAATGGGTCATGCGACGTATCCTCTCGGAATGCGAGGGAAACGCACAGAATTACACCTTTTTGTGCGTTTGATGGTTATTATTTTTTCCGTTGGTGCGCGTGTTCTCTATTCAACCTTAACGTGGTGATTATTATGTGGAGGTGAGCGTATTTTCCGCCGTGGAAAATCCTTGAGGTGTATCCCGCGTTCGATTACTTTTAATATTTTGAGTCGTACAAACAATCTCTACTCTTTCGCGACTAAAGGCTCATACCGATGCACGCTGACTTTTCGTGCACCTCCCTCTTTGATGTAGGTCGGCATCACTGCGCATTTTTCTCTGCAGAAAAAAATTGAGCTACCCTGTTTCATGTCAAAGCATGATACTTCTTTCATCTTCTGTAAACCAAATAAATAACCCTTTTATGGCCAAAAAATAAACATTTTTAATTATTATGATCTTTCAAGGAGCAGAAAAAATATTCATCCGTAATCAGAGCCCTTTATGCAAATAGTAACGAGTAACAGAATGGAAAATATTAGGCATTCCTTTGATTTCCATTCAATAAGCTCAATTTTTCCATTTTCAAAGGAATTCCATTCTTGATAGTCTGTACTTTTGAATTTAATCCCGATGTATTTCAGAATAAAGACGGCAAACGTCTAATGATGCATGTATTTAATGATGCACTGATTTCTTAGAAGCGCTAAGCTGATAAAGTACGGTCTAGTATCGTAGTTACTACGTATGCTACACATTTGAATATGTGACATAAGATGACTAGTACGCTGGTATAAGCTCTCACATCATTGGGATGGTAATTAAAGATGGAATAGGTTATTACCTATTCTAATTTAAAGGCATACGTAAATTACAAGTGAATCGGTCGCCATATATGTATGTGGACGTATCCAATTACGAATATTTTAATGCAACCTATGACTAACCCGTTGGTTATTTACCCAGATATTTGCGAAAAATATCGAAGTAACTAACTTGCTTCGCTGGCTAAGTAAATAACTTCTTACAATCTGCAGAGGCTGTTAATTTTTAGACACATTACCAAATTCCTGGGTAAACTTTATGCGCACTACAACCAGAAATTACTCATATTCCTGTTTTCATATTATTAGATCCATTTATGTAGTTATGTGGTGTTAAATCAATGACATAAATCTTATGCTTCTGCCTGCCTAGGTTTAAGTACTTCTTAACTTGAAATCCCCTGTTAATCTGGCCGCATGACACTCGCAACGATTCCATTTCTTTCCTGTCCCTTCATAAGTAAAGTACTGCTATTTTAGACTTTGAGAGAGTCGCTATGATGTGCTGCTGCTAGCTTTAACATTGCTTTATATGATAATGCTTTGATCTTACTGTATGATCATTAAGTAGTAAATTGTATTAAATAAATAAAATATGTAACCCACAGTGGTAACGCACCGGTTAGAGCGCTTTTCTGCTGATCGAAAAGTGCTAAGTTTAAATTCCAGGTAAAGTCTTCCAACGCTCCAAAATAAAATCCTTGCTTGTGAGGACGGAAGGATGCTGACCCATCTACCTCGAATGTGTGATATTTACACCCCCGTGGCTGTAGCCGGTGTGAATTCTACCGTCACTTTACCAAAGCACCATTAGTTTGAGTTTTTGATGTAAGCTTTCGCGGCGTTTAGGTTCGCAGTAGGGTGGATTTCTGGGTTCCTTCCGCGTTGTAATTTTTGTAGCGACGCGTCGTTTCATCTACTGTGCTATAATCGTCCTCAAGCTAAGTTGAAATGGAGAGCTCTTATAGGGTGCCCGATATTTATACGATAGCGCCTGCTATGGTATATCTCAGTCTGGCGTTACCGTACAAATATCGGGCACCATAAAATCACCCTCCACTTCAGCCTGGCCTGAGAACGCCTGCTGCACATTACGTAAATCGTTGCCTTCAAAATGACAGCGCAGATGGAATCCGCAAATCTGCCCTTCTGCCATCAGATTAAGTCACTTCTATGAGCGAACCGCAGTGATATGCAAAGTTTTCAACCATTACCCTATCCTCAAACAGCTTTTTTCCGAATTGCAGGAGGGAGCCACCGGAGTTGAGAGGCAAGTGTTCAAAAGAGTGGCCGTCGTGGAGGACTTCTTCGACATCATCCGCGGTGTCCACGTGGACGTCGAAGGCCGAGCCGGAAAGCATGCCGGACAGAAGAGAACTTATCGTGCGGTGAGTACATGCATGTCTCTGCAAGCAAATAATTTGTGTGTGTGTTGGGCCCTAATTTTTCAGCAGCGTTTACATAGCAGCTGTTTGAACAACGTAAATGTCCTTTCCTCTCATATTGCAGTCGTGTACTCGTGTATAAATCAAAAGGGAGGTTAATTGGCTGGTGAATTTATCATTGGGTGCAAATCATGAGACCCATCGGAGGGCTTATGGCTTCATGTTGAAAATGTTAAAATTACTTGATCGTAAATTCAGTGACGTTGATTTTGTTGAATCGATAAGCGCTTGATGTATGAAATCAATCAACCAGTTTAAACCGAGTTGATGTTTTAATCGCAGGATGTGAAATATCATCTTTAAAAAATAGCTATGTTTTTTGCTAGTACATATTTTGTTTCGTTTTCATATGGAAAGCAGTTTGCCACATTGGAGCTGTAAATGTTGTAATCGTGTCACTCATCCGTCAATATTTTGGCAGGTTTGATTAAATGGCGTTTTAATTTCATTTTTTCGCATTCAATGTCCCTTATATTTTTTTGCAACTTTTCTTGTTATTTACCACTGTGATAATGAAAATGACTCAAATTAAAATATATCAACCAGAGGCCATCGGGTATTAAAAAGTATTTGCAGAGCTTTGTGCCGAAAGGAAGCAGTAAAGTGGGATATTTTGATTTTCCTATGGCGGTAAGAAGTTCTATCTGTATAGAGTAAAATATAGGATTAATAATTTTACAGCGTTTTTCGTCTCAATATACAGAAAACGTTTCGTTGTGAATACAAATCAAAACTTGGTCTGTTTCTTCCCAACCAAGTTTGCCAATAATTCATCTCACTAATCCAATCTTCAACGTCGATCTTCCCTCAGTAAATTCCCGTATTTACCTTCTGCCTCTTCATTTATTTTCTGAAAATTTCTTCTTTATGCTCAAGATTTTACCTTTGTGCATAGCAATAGAGAGACGTAGAGAATAGCAAGGCCGTGGCGAGCGGGGGCTTTACGATAGATAGTCCATGCCCAAGAGAAACATTTCCTAGATACCGTCTTTATTGCCTCCCCAACCAAATATCCACTCAGATGTATTCCCTCTAAGATTCCTTCGTAAGTGGCCGCTTTAGTGGGGTCTTACTCTAATTCCTAATAGTTTGGCCGGCCGCCTTAATTTAGTTTATTGGCTTCAACCATTGTAGGAGTTGATTACAGAAACATTTATTTATTTTTCAGTCTTCCACGCCAATACTTCTTGACCTGTCCTGGATACTTTTCTTTTGGTTTTCTTTTAGGAATTTTTCATTAAATTTGTCTTCCAATATGTTTCCCAAGTAACTGCTCTTTAATCACGTGGCTAAGCCACCTTGTTCTTCTTTGGCTTATGGTGATCCATAGTGTCCTTTATTCCCAATTCTTCTATATACCTCTTCATTTCTCAGCCTTTCCATCCATTTTATCCTCAGCAACCTCCTACTGGACTAGGTCTCAAAGGTCTGTATTCTTTTTTGCATGTTTTTGGCACGTGGGCGGCACCATATGGGTACACATGGAACGGGCAAGGAAGGATGGGAGAGAAGGAGCTAACGAGGGATAAGTAGGAAGAGAAAGAGGGGTGGGCTGTCGGAGAGGGAAGGGGAAAGAGAACGATAAGAGGGGAAGGGTGAGCGGAGTCTGCGCAATGGGTGCCGTTCGCCCGCTGCACCTGTTGCTTGGGAGGTGGCGCGAGGCGGCGTAGCCTAGTGGCCCCGCTGCGCTCTCCGGTGGGGGCGCAAGGGAGTTGACGGCTGCGGGGGCGGTATTATAGCGCAGGGGCGGGAGTGGGGTACTGATGGGATGGGTGGTGGATGGTCGACGGGTCGAGTGAAAGGGATTTAAGGTGAGGTGCTTTTTTTTTAATTCCCCATTTTATTCCTCACTCTGGTAACAATTTCCAACGTTAATTACGAGACGGATCGAGTGGGTATACATTAGGGGTGATTGGTAGGGTGTGGGGGTAGTTAATGTGATGAGAACAATCTCATCATCATCCCTCCTACCACATCCCTCCGTTTTATATATTTTTAAACTTTGGAAGGACCCCTCGGTCCGTCTTAATCGGAGATCGGATAGGTGTAGTGCCTAGAGTGTTTCTTGTCTTCCCACCCGTGGAAGCGGGTACTAGTCCTGGCAATACTAATGAGGGTCAGGGGAGCCCTTCAGGTATACAGTGGATACGAAACCCTAGGACGGGCTCGCCGGTTACTCTTCTGGAGACCCTGCACCTCATCTCTCCTCTATCATCTCTGCACCTCAGAAGGGGGAGGACTGGAAGGAAAAAAGGAAGGAGGCGCCGCCGCGATAGGAGCCCGACGACGCCTCCTGGGAGTGGATAGGGAAGGAAGGGAAGGGACGAGGAATCCCGCACCGTCACAGAGGCGGGCGGGCCCTACCATCAGCGAAACCTGGCAACAGCCATTTCTATTCTAACAATTTTGGAGGATCATCCTATGAGGAAGTATAATCCAACGATCAAATCGTTAGATCCCTTCGAGTATACAACGCAACGGGGCCGGGACCCAGTAATTCAACTGATACGCCCGATCACCCAGGGAGGGGAGGACAGGAAGGAAAAAGGAAAGAGGCGCCGCCGCGATAGGAGCCCGACGACGCCTCTGGGGTAGGGGAAGGGTTGGAAGGGATGGGACGGGGAAAAACGCCTTAACGCTATAGAAGCGAAACGGACCAAATGAATGGCGAAACCAGGCAAAGCCATTACTGTGCCAGCGACTTTAGAGGATTATCCTATCAGGAAGGATAATCCAACGATAAAATCGCTAGATACTAGTCCTGGCAGTGGTGCTTAGTACATACCCATAAACGAGGTTTAAAAAGAGAAATTGAGGGTATTTTATTGGGTAAAACTCGCTGCATATGACTTGCGAAATATATTTTGGTAGCCCCCCACCTTCTTTGATACGATGAGTATCTGCCTCGATCCAAATTTTCAGGACCCGGGTGGGCACTAATCATGTGGGAAGAAGTAATAATGTGCGTGATCGATTCCTGGAGGTAATTTTAAAAGTCTAGGAGGAAGATAGCAGTATTCTCTGGTGAATAGTAGAACATTCTTTATAATTAATTGCTCAGTCATTGGTCTTTCTGAAAAAAGATTCTGATTTTGAAGTCGTAATCGTTCATAAGTGTGCGATTGTTCGGCATGTATTAAACACAAAGAAGCAAATGACCTAATCTGCGAAGATTGTATCTTTTTATTTATATTTTACTGGCGTTTAGTAACTTTTTTGTTTCAAATATTAGCATAGTAGCTTACTTCAGTGGATAGAAAATTTTGAGACCAAAAGTGAAGTTTCGACTGAAAAAAGCAGCATGATTTTTACAAGGAAAAGATTTTTAAAAAACAGGAACGTAATATGAGAACAGTGATGGAACTTTTGGTAATATAAAATAACTAATGATAAATAACGATTGAATCCTTAGTAGTAAAACACACGCAATCAGTGAATGAAAAATTACATCCCTCGGGACCTCCTCACACTCACATCGAGTGGAGGAGCTAATAAGTACGATGGTTCATTAAAATGACCGTATTATGGTCATTTTAATAAGTTCCGTTCACCCAATATGAACCTATAATTGCCACGATAGGTAAATATCTAGGAAGAAGTAAGTAAATAGTTACTAGTAAATTTCCGCAAATACTTTAATTTGATTTGTATCATCTTCACTTGATAACAAAATAATATATTGAATGTTATATTCACAATATATCACCTAATATGTTAGAATTCTTCAAGATCAAGTCTGGAAGAGCTAAATTTCTACCTGTACTCTAGGAAGGAGGTTAAAAACAAGAATTTGAGGGGGGTCGGCCGTTGGAAAGCTGGGAGATAATGGTTAGAAGGTGGGTCCAATCCGTCGAGGTTGACGGCACGCAAAAGGTAATTGACTGAGGATGCTAAACAACGCGCGGAGATGATGATGGGAGAGCCTCCTTTCCTATCCATCGTTGAAGGGCTTCTGACGAGATCACCGAGCGGTCCATTGTTAGTGGTAACAGCCGTTTCTCAGGCGACGACCAGGGTGCCATTTTCTTGTGCCGACCTTGTTAAGTTCACTTCGCAAGAGGGATTTCAGGCCGCCGAGGAACCTTTTCAAATCTAGAGCATAATTAAAGGAAATAAAAGCCTTTGGTTTCAGGACACGAGGGCGTGTAAAGGGTTGAGGTATGGCCGCAAGGAGAGTGGAGACCTCGTATGGAATCTGGTCGAGCCCTTCCTTGTATTTTCTCGAGGACAGTACATTTCACCGTCCATTGAGTGTTCGAGGACCAAATCGGCGCGACTCAAAACTGGCCACCGAATCGTGTTGTCATTCAATAGATGCTGCACGTCAGTCAAGGTGGAGTAAGTTTCATCATCACCTTCATCATCAAACACCCTATCCTCCAAAAACTCCTCATTACTGTGGAAATGAATGACTTTTTACACTTCTTCCCTTTTTTATCTTTCAATCGATTTCAGCGTTTCCATTTTATTTTCTAAATACTGTTTAATATGACGTGAGACCGTTGAAATTGATTAAAAAGGTCAATAAAAGTTTAGAGGAGTTCAAAATCATTAATTGCTGTCTTTATTGTTACTTAACTCCCGATTATATCGCCTATTTACTTCACCAGACTCCATCAGTTTCATTTCTTTTCCTTTGGTATGCAAGATTTTGTGTTTAGATATTGGTGCTGTTTATATCGCATATAATGATCACCTGTACCAGCCTAAAACGATTTTATACGTAGAATATATTATTTAGGTGCATTATCTGCCACACCGATAAAGCGTTGAAATCATAAGACTTCATAGGAAGAGGTTGCCAATAAGTATTGAAATTCAGTCTGTCGTACGGATCGCAATTAATGAGTGTTCGTTTTTTAACGGTAATATTTTTTATTAAACTTAAATTGGGTGATTAAAATAGTTGCATAATGTTAATTGCACCTAAATTTATGTAGTTGATATGGTAGGTTATAAGTCAACTAGTCATATTCTACGTCCCGAGGCTGTAATAAATATGGCTTGTTGAAACCAGGGTCAGTAATCCTTATCCTCGACCGTGTCGTTGTAACGGGTGAGTTATAACCATTATTTATCTATTGCTGTGATATTTCTTGTCCTCAAATAATATTTTCTTAAGGTTATCTAAACAAGCTGTTATAAAATCCTATTTTTAGATTTCTTGGGATATTTATTACTTGTATGCATGATTGCATTCGTATATTTAGTTTAGTATTTCCCAACAGGACATTATCGTTCCTGGAAAAATATTTACCGTTGTAACAATGAGAAATACTGTGGAAAACTTTAGGTGTAACATTTAGCGTTTTCCATGCTTTTTATGGCATGCACAATTGTACACTTTATTCGCAATTCTCCTTTGCAAAAACAATTTAGCGAAAGGGTAATTATGATATTGAACCAGTGCGAAATATATTCTTTGTGTGGAGGCAGATCGAATACAAGTGTCAAAAATTAACTTTTATATTTTTAGATAAGGACAACAGATGGAATCCAATAGAATAACATGCTCCTCCGAGTAATTGGCCTGAAAGGCTCACCGCTTCGCCGCGTAAGAGTTCTCGGTCACGTTTCAACTGTCAGGCTCAATGGAAGAGGCCTGTCAGCCCAATTCCTTACCCACCCTGTTGCTCTTGATACTTTTCCGTCTCGGTTCCTTATTTATTGATGCAATTATCCGATTACGCCCGCGACTGCACTTCTTTTTTGAAGCCTCCCCTGCCGCCAAATTAAGCGAACTGCAAGAGATAGAGCTTGGCGACCGGTTTTGGTCTGCAGGCTTTCCCAAACGACGGCGGTTGTGTCCTTCTATATTCCACTCAGGAGAAGGAGAACAAACCGTTCACCCATTTCCACACATACGCGAAGTTTAAGGATTGGTATTCGCGACGTTTCGTGTAGCGCTGTTGGTAGCTGGAAAATGGGAAATATTTGTAACTTTTTTATATTTCAAAATAATATATCTTCTAATTGTATATCATCTACTTATGGTCATGAAAATTCTCTATCAATTTTATTATGCCTCGGCATTGCATGGATTTGGAAAAGACGCTTTTTTTCTCATTCCCAGATTACATAGTCTAGGTAATATGTTACTTGCTGCAAGAATATAATGATCAATTGGACAAAAAATTAAAATCATGCACAAAAAAACGTGGATCAGGACAAGAATAAAAAACAAGTCTGGTCGCCGAAATACTTTTGAGTTTCATCGCGCGATTGTTAAGTGAACGCAATTACTCGGCGGAAAGCACAATCCTGCAAAAAAATATGGCAGTGATCTTTAACTGTTTTGGAATGAAAACGTTATGCAAAATGCAATAACAGAAAATAAATTGTTAGTATAGAATATCTAAACGCTTATTTAGAGTTTTTTTCGCCAACGCTCCGGAAATATCAGGAGAAAAACTCGAAACATCAGTTATGAATTTCAAATGTGCAGTTTTCTATTCATAATATGTTGTCCTCCATTTATACCAGGCGATCAAGCACAAATATTTGTTGCTATTAGGTGATACTTGATTTTTGGGCTCGAAATAATGTGAAAACACGTTTTAAATGGTGAAATTCCAAATTTTTTCTCTAGCGTCAACTTAAAAATAAATGAGGTATCGTACTAACCGTAAAAATTCTTCCATGCCTTATTATAGACCGAAAAATATGAATGCATTGTAATTTAATCGGAAATTGCGATGGTCAACAACAGCGACGCTTTTGGCCTAGGTAGTGGGACCCCTTAAGGGTTAATTTTTCCTGAGTGGGCCACATCCTCACCATTTCCCCTTTCTCTTCCTTACTCTCTCTCACTCTCTTAAAGACTTTTTTTGACAACCATCTCGCCTTCCCTGCGTTTAACTATGGGACTCTCTCGCGGGGAGAAACGAAACGGGTTCAAGCTGATTACTCCCGTCTCGAACAATGGCTCGCTAATACCCGGAGCAGATGTTGCCATTCAAGGAGTTGTTGCACTAAACTCCACCCCCTCTCCACCCTTTCTCGCTCTCTCTCTCGCATCAATGGCCCTTTCACCTCCTCCTCTCTTTTGAAAAACCATTAACATTCCGCCATTGTAAGCGCGCCCTCCCAACCCCCATCCCCGCGTATCTTTTCCCCCAGAAGACGTATGAAATGCATACTGTGCGCCACTGCGCCTGGCTGCGAAACGGGAGCGAACAAAAGACGCACTGTTCCCGAGTCTCTCACTCGACGTTGCTGGGTGAGGGGTGGTTTTAATAACCTCTTAAGGGTGTTCGCTACCTCGTCGGGAAGCTTTTCTGCGGATCGTTGCAATAATAAAACTTTTTATAGCCTAATATTCAGGACTGTGGTACCATAGTGGGTAGAGAGTTGGGAAACCGACTGTAGAGTCACGGGCTCAAAACCCGGGAGAAGCGAATGAAATGTTAAAAGTGTTCACTTTGTGGAATTTCATCTATTATGCCAGTAACTTTACAATCCACAATGGTAAAAAAAACTTGCACAGTCCGTATTTCAGTGCTGGAGCATCAATAAATTTGAAATATAGCACCTGATGATGATTCTCCTGCATTGAACTCCGTTTTTTACTAATTATAATTATAAAATTTTGTACAAATTTATAACCGGGAGAAGCTTCAGGCACTTAAAAATGAAAAACCTTGAAGCACGAGGTGACCAAGCGGTGGGGATTAATCTTAGCTTGAAGGAGTGAATTCCACATGCCACATGCTTACTCTGGGATGGCTCTACCCGTAATTAAACAAAACCAACTGTAGGTTTGGATTTGATTGAATTAGCCTAACTCTGGCGCTATCAAACTTGAATTTTACGTATTTTAAATTTTGATATATAATTCTGAGAAAATCTCAAATCATTCCTCGGTGAAAACTCACTCGCTGAAGGCTTATGCAATTCGTATTGTGTGCGCCGCTGGGACTATCCCGTCTGCGGAACGGAGACGAACAAAAGAGACAAAGTTCGCGTGGCTCTCACTCGGCGTTGCTGGTCGAAGGACCTCTTAAGAGCCTTGCCCGCATGGGAGTCGTCGACCTTCCCACACCACGGACACCACCCCCATCCCCTTGACTCTCCATCCGTTTAAACCACCCGCCCTATCCCACTTGCCTTCACCCCATCACCCGCCAGATTCAACCACCGCCCGAAAGGCACAAAAGCCGATATCCCTCCCACTCTCCCCAATCGGACGCGAGCGCTTTCTTAATCGCAATATATGGCTTGCGGAGGGGTCGGGCACCCATCCACCATTACGACGTGGGGAGAAAGGGGGGGGGTGGAGGACTGGGTAAGAATGCCCGCTTCGAAACTCGAAAGCAGTCCTCAGCCGGGTCGGTGCTGTTGTGTACGGGAGGGAGTGGTTCGTGGTTGGGTCACAGCACGTTGCTATCGGCGGAGAAGGGATGAAGAAGAACGTGCAATAGGCAGCTCATTCGCCTTAGCTCTTGTGAAATACAAAACATGTTAGCGATCATTTCGTATAAATATAGCTTACATAAAATTAAGCCCGTTACTTGAGTTGTAATTGTTGCCATTTTGTAATATGTTTGTGTCACCAACAAGTGACTAAACTGTACCTAAATTTTATACAGTTTTGTAACGCCTTAAATGTAATTTCGAATCAATCATAATGTTATACCCTTATTAATCAGCCTCAAAAATACATGCATGGCAGTAGAAGAAATTATTTACAGTAACTTATTTTCTTTATGTATCTAATATATTCATGCAGCATGCATTATGTTTTATAAACCAATAGAAATCTAGAAAAAAATCTCGTGTAAAATTTGTATATAAATTTCAGTCCCTAACGTTAAGTTCACATTAATTGATGCTCTACTATGACAACTCATCCTCATTAATTAACCTTACGGAACCCCGGCAAGGGCAATCCTAGATTGAAGAACATAGGTAAGTATTGATTTTCAAACCTCCCAAGTAATTATCTCTAACCATTTTTTTGTTTCTGAAGCGCTTACTCTACCTTCTTGGCATCCCATGCCATAATTTTCCTCTCTCGCCTCCTTCCCCCATGTCGATGAAACCACGAACCAACACTCTCTTTCCATCAAACTTGCTCAACCCACTCCTCTCCTCCCCACCATTAGTGCTATTTCATCCCGCCTCGATCGCCTCCCCTTCTAAGCCCCCAACCCTATCCTCGCTCCAACCCCACGCCACTCCACCCCGACTCCTTCGAGGCAAGAGTCATTCTATGCGGGTACTTCTGCGCCGATGAAAATTTGTGGAGCTATTCCGCGGCGAGGGCCGTTAAAGCATCCCATTCCTCCCCTTCTACCCCTGCACAGATCTCCCTTCTCCTCTTACTTTGCTTTCCTCTCAATTGCATCCGTCTCTTCCTCCTCTTTCTTCCACTCCCCTCGTATCTCGTATCCCCTCGGCACTTCAAAATTACAGCGGCACGTCGAAATGATATCGACTTGTCAAAATGATTTCGGCTCATTGATACGGTATTGGCCAACCCTGAACCTGTTTAAAGCTTATTCTCAGCGAGTGTCGTAGTTTCAATCAAGGTGTTTTTCAATTATATTTTAAATCTTAATTTCAGCACCTCACGGTGAAATTGTAGTGAAATAATTTCTTACGTAGTATGGATACTGATTGTACAATAGTAAATACCAAAAATTAATACTACTGTGAGATTATTTATTAACTGAATTGTATACCGTTGTGTCCATTGTGGTTTGAGAATATGATAAAGATTACATGGTTTCTAGCTTTCTACACAATTCGTTTTCACATAAGCAAGAGGAACTACTTTATTGCATAGGCACTTGAAGCATAGGAGTGCATGTTAAATTCTTATTAATAACTATAAAATAAAACTACGTTTTCACAGGTTCTCATTTAATTGTTTATTTTTCTACAGTATTTTAATCAATAGATTTATATTTACAGATTATTGCAGAGTTTATGTGCGTATGTGGGTTACAAATTCGGATTTCCAAGTATTTTTTAAATAAATTGCTGAATTAATTGTACAAGTTAATTTATTATTTTTATTTTACTTTGTCGTAAATTACTTTATCACGAATGTGCATTTGGCTGATGGTTTTGAAAAAAATAAATGCATTATTTTTTCCGCGTTTCGGAACCCCTCTCGTTTTGGCTCCCGAAGTGTTTTGCCGTGTCATCTGGGTCTCGAACTGGCCCCAGTCATTCCACCCCTTCTCCCAAATTCTCACTTCCTCCCACCGCATCCTCAGTCTCCCCCTTCCGCCCACCCTCAGCCTCCGCGCTGCACGCCGTCAGCGTATCTTACACATTTCGCTCAGACCACAACTCTCCGGGCCGACACCGGCGAAGGGGACGCGGGCGGACTTCGTTCCTCCCCTCCCCCGCTATAAGGGAAACATTCCGCGCGTATTCGAGGTTGCCGTAGGAGCGGGTAGAGGCGTTTGGGGTGGGGGAGGAAGGGTGGAGAATTACGCGCTTGGTCGGAGGGGGATGGTGTCGGGAGGAAGGGAGACTCTAGGACGCGGAGGCGAAATAAATCAAGGTTTAAGGACGCCACACACTTGAGTGCTATGCTAAGCGAGAGAGAACTACTCTCGCGGAGGACGTCCGCTATGCGGGTTCGCATAAAATTATGATGGGACTGGTGTAGCCAGAAAATGACTCTCCGGAGAAGGCCTAATTGAAATAGTTCTTGTACCATTATTACTGCTCCGCAAACGGTGGTCATTTCGTTAAACTGTGATGTAGGTTAAAATATTCTTCTAGCCATAGCGTCACTATTCATTTACTTTAACAATTATTTTATTGTTATTTAAGGTGTGAAACAGCTACCTGTTTGTCTCCTACTCCAAAAATCAACACTCCCCAACATACATCAAACCCTCTTCTATTCTGCTTAATCCTATCCATCCACATTCCTCCCCACAACCTTTACACACCGGAAGACAACGGTTATTCCTCTGCTACTTCGCCAGAAGGGTCCATCGGTGGCCCAAAATTAGCGATGTAAGTTTTAGTGGTTTTTTTGCGCGCTGTATCCTGCTCTTTCTGTTACATTTATTGATGGATGGCTTCAATCAATAATTTAACTGAATACATTAAATCGTGCATCTTGCATATTCACATGCAGGTACTCAAAAAATACAAGCATAAAGCATGCTTATAAGTGATTAGGTTCGCACGAATTTCGCATGCCGAAGGACTAGTCCTCTTGCATAGCGTAGCTTTCGGCATGTGGTTGGTCCTAGTGGACGCGGTAGAGCCCGCGAGGAGAAGGATGACACAGGAAGGGGAATGGAGGTTCGGGGAAGCAAAATAAATCAAGGATGAACGTGGCTGCGGGAGTGGAAGGTACGTATATCGGAGTGCGGGAAGGGCGGGCGGTGTGGCGGCGGCGGGACATGGTGGGCATGGGAGGGAGTATTGACGTCCGTAATGGAGGGAAGATGGATAGGCGGGAGACTTTGCAGCGAGAGGTGAGGGAGGAGGGACGGGTGGGTATCGGCGGGTGAGGCGACGCAAGAGGGAAGGATGGATGGGCACCGAGGGGATATTCCAATCTCCTCATTTTTCTCGTCCCGTGCCGATGCTCGAAGGGGGTTGGGTTGAGGGGGAGAAGAGCGTCTAAGGCAAAACGCCGCGGAGAGGGGAAGGTGATTAAGGCGAAAATGGAAGTATTCGTCATTTTCAAGAAAATTTCGAAATATTATCTACCTACTGTACTTCATCGACTGACGTTAAATAAATAATTGTTTCCATCCATTAAATCCTAGAAATTCATCACTGGCCAGTAATCCTAAGACTGGTATGACGCAGCTCTCCACTCTTTCTTTCGCAATATTTTCGCTCTCAGTAATTTCTTCTCTTTCATATCCTTTATTGCCCGTTCTTCATGTATAATCAGGGACGCCGACTTACAAAATATATTGGGGGGCCCAAACCGGGATCTTGCCCCGGGAAATTTTATAAGTTGTGAGTTTTAAATTTTTTAAGCATTTTAGAAGAGTCATATGATCAATATTAGAACCCTGATAACTTGAATCTCGATATCTGGACACTACGGGGAAAATCAACAAGCCTGACACATTTTTTTCTCACACCTATTGCGAATTTTTGAGGGGGCTCAGGCCCCCTCAGGCCCCATGGAGTCGGCGCCACTGTGTATAATCCGAGGACTTCTTCCTCTTCCGTTTATGCCATCCACTTATTACTTTTTATTTATCCTTTCATCATTTGGAACTAGAATTTAACAGTCCACATTTTCATGCTGGGTGTCAAAGTTTGGAATCTTTGTCCATTACTAACTACCATACATTTCGTTCTGACGAAAACACGGTATATTGATGTTAGTTATGCCATTGTTTCGAAAAAATTTAACCCACGCAATTCAGCGAGCTACTTTTTGAGTTATCAGAAAAAAATCCTGCAATTAAAGTCAAATGTTATGGAAACGGCGCTGAGGTCGGCTCAAATGGCTGGAAAAAGTGATTACTAAAATAAAAATAAAATAATTTCTAAAAATCTCTGCAATGTATTACACTTCAAATCAAACTCAATTCTTTTTTTTTATTATTTTATGCTAGACCATAGTTACAAATAGCATAATAATCAATGGACACAAAGTAAGCTTTAATTTTTTCCCATTGGCCGTTTGCTCCTGTGCCCACCAGAACAAACTTAACCTCACGTAGTGGGCGATACCCGCCGCCGTAGATGCTAATCCATATCTGATCATCCACGTCGCGACCGTGATTTTTAATTCCATCGTGCTGAAAACGGCATGCATGAGTGAGGTGATTGCTTATATCTCGCACGTCAACTCGCTTTTATCCCATCCGCGGTTCTCTTCGCCGATATCCGTCCACAGGTGAAGTACTGCATACGTTTGCGCAAAGATACGCTCGGCGTGGTTGCACGCTAAACTGTAGCATTCACCCCTGCTCAGAATACCTTGGTATACTCTTTTATGACTTCCATCCCGCGTCGGTTATGAGCTCGTCGTCGCTGGGCCGGGGCTAGGGGAAAAGAGGGACGGGCTAGGTCGTTTTATCGCCTCGTAATGTATATCCGCGCGCTCTCGTATTCGGATAATCCCCATCATGGATCGGGTCTCCCCCCTCCCCAACCCCAATTGGAAGGGGTGGGGGGCGAGGTCACGTGACTCTGGCTGGTCGAAGGGGTTTATCTCCTCTCGTGCCTTCGGAAATGAGCCACACAAGAGCCTGATAATGCGACGGAGAGCCGAGGCGTAATTTTCAAACTCGAAACGCTTAAACTCGGACCAATTTTGGGTTCCGTTGGGCTTTATCATTCGTTCGGAATGCTTAAAAATTATGTATATATCGTTCGCTAAGTTTGTGCGCCTGAAAAAAATGAGTACATCTACATCTACATAATACCCTGCAAGCCGCCTAAAAGGCGTGTGGCAGGGGGTGTTAGGACACCAGCCGTTTACAGCTATAAAAAAAAAAGTGCTCTAACGAGGTTGGGACAAGCGTTTATTAAAGTCCTTTATTGTTCGGGAGAAAAACGAATTCCCATATCTATCCGTTCGGAAAAAAATCTCTCTTAATTTATCGCTTCTGTCGGACCTGGAAATATAGTGTGGCTCTAAGATTATGTTCTCTGTGTCGCTCTTAAAGATATCCATTCTTAATTGTTCAAGCAATCTAAGCCTAGCGCGCATGAAATTTCCCTCGCAAAAATGAGTAAATCTCCTTCCCAGTCCGGCAAAGGTTTGTGTACGCATTTGCGGTAATACAATACTAAGACTGGTATACTGTATCGCTCTATTTCTCCCTTTCTCCAGCTATTACTTTAAATCCCTGACGTTATTCTTAGGGGCGGATTCAACATCAATTCTGGGGGGCATGACCTGGGCTTGGGTAATATGGACTACTCTTCAGTAGGGACGATCGCCCCTCGTGAAAAATTATTTGGGAGTTCTACGCTTTACGATAAATGCAACTCAAAGTTTTCTCACGTTTAGGAAGGAGATAAACCCCTGTACTCCTTCAGAAGGATACAAAAACTATTAAACTAATAAATGTTAAAAATGTTTGATCAAATTTGGGGAGGGGCCATAAACCTAGTGACCCCCCTCCTACCTTACTGAATCCGCCACTGACCTTATTCTTCCTATTATAATTCTTGATATACCCCAAGTACTTATCTATTAGCCTTAATCGTGGGAATTTTCCTTTCATTGCTGTCATCATTGCATTTTTCATGTAATCACTGTGTGACAAATTCATAATGCTTAAAAATAATGTATATCGTTCGGTAAGTTCGTGTGCCTGAAAAAAGCATCCCTCCCAGTCTAGCATAGGTTCACTCATTCGCAGTAATACTATCCTAAGATAGGTATACCTAATCCCTCCATTTCCTCCTTTCCCAAGGTAGTTACGTTTCACCCCTGTTATTATTCTTCCTAGTACACTTCTTAGCTACCTCAAGTACTCTTAGCCTTCCTGGTTGGAATATTTCTCTTTTATTTTTTTCCACCATGGTAAATTTCATTTAATTAGAAGCTTATGGCAAAGCTTATACAATTGATGTTTCTCTGGCGTATAGTGCTTCAAAATTCCCTCGCCTTTCCTTTTCTTCCGTGAGCCTCATTTCTCTCCATAACCATCCTTTTTATCTTCAGCACCCACTATCAGCACCCGATCCCCAAGGCTTCCAATATATTTTCTGATCAACTTTCCAAGCCGATACAGCAGAGATAATTAGCGTCAAATTTACTGAATCGATCTTAAGAATTAAGAAAATTAAGGCCATTTTTGCTCATTTTTAAACGTTTAAATAAGTTCATTTTAATTATAATTGATGTGTGTCAGTTACATGAAGGTGATGTAATGAGGAATCTAAAGATGTTTTACTCAAGTATAAGTTTTCCAGGAAGAGCGATAACATATTCAGTAAAATTTAAAAGTCAATTAAAATTTAATAAGTAACTTAGGACTTTCAAAAGTTGAATAAGACATTTCAATATTTCCTCAGAATACATTCTCTCACGACGTGTTTCGTTGTTAGAATAGCATTTCTAGTGCAGCGGAAATTCAAGTTATACAGAAATATTGTCATTCCTTATTTAAATAATATTTATAACTTTCAGCACATCGTACAGGAAATTAATCTTACTTTTCGGTTTAATTTCTCCACTGACCTCGAAGCCATATTTGTATCTCGTGCGCCAAGAAAACTTGTAAGCTCTACTTCTACATTAAATTAACCTTTCACTTGTTTACGTAGCGCACACACACCTTTGTCTCATTTCTGACATTTAAGCCACAGCGCTGCAGGACCGGATTCGTGGGATATTACCCCAAGAATTGCTCAGTTAATTAGTTTCTCTCAATGTCGCACCGTTCAAGGCATATTCCTAAGCAGGCGCTGTGTTATGAGGCGATTTAATCATAACTGGGTAGCAGAGAGAAGTTAATCGGTCGGAAAATTCACTTCCCCAAGGGTAGTATGAGCCGAGTCAAAACTTGTTAATTAAACCATTCAGTTGCCGGAGCGCGTGGATAGCGGCTATCTGCCCCGTAGTGAAACTGTTGTTGTGAGCGCTGAATTGCGGAGAAAGGGATGAAGTCTTAAGAGCCTAAGAATCGGGATTCTAGAGAAGTAGATATCATGATCAAGAAACAAATTGATTTGTTCTTATAATGGCATGAGATTTACTTTAATCTTCCAGACACGCAAGTGCTGAAAAATAGAAGGATTATTTCGATGTGCATTCTTTGCTTTCCGATGTATATGCTTTGCTTTTTGCACTTCATATTATTTATGGTTAATTATTATTGAAGTCTGCAGTATTACATATTGATTGCGTTAAGTTTTATTTTGTCCTGATTTCTAAAATTGTACTTGTGTTAGTTACGTTAATTCCTTTCATTAGCCTTTCATTATATCTAAGCTGATGCTTTGGGGCTCTCTTACAAGTTTATATTCTTTCCTGAGATATTTCATAAATTTCAGCAGTTTTTAAGTCACCGAGAATTTATTTTACAATTTCCTAATTGGTACTATTGTATCACTTATGCCAAACTTGAATTTAAGTTAACAGCTGCCATGAAAAAGGGAAACTATTTCTTGCGATCAAGTTTTAAAATTCAAGGTTTTCTCCTGCAACCTTATGTCAAGTAAGCAGCATTATTTGGTACTATAAATTTAAAAATCAAAAGTAATTATACTAACAGCTGTTGTAATATTCCACACTTCTTAATTTACTCAACCCTTATGAATTTTTACATATCATTATCAAGAGCTGTGTCTGACTGAGAAAATTAAAAGTATGGAAAGTTACAACAGCTCTTTTTATCATTACTATCGATGAAATTTCCACAAAGTGAACTCGTAAACAATCAATCTGATGAGAATTAAACCCTATAGTTTCCTGTAATGTGAAATGAATGGCGGAGGCGGATAATTTGTGTAAATCCATTGTAGTATACGAAGTAAAATAGGGATAGTTGGGAATTATGAAGGAAAATTGCAAAGTTTTTTACTTCATATCCTTTCTTATTAAACATTATATGCTTTGCCTAAATTTCAGTTACAATTTTTTATTATGGAAATTGTCAGTGTCTGTATTTTACCATGCAGCCGATGACGAAAGTCTAACAACAGGAAGAGATATTTTGTGCTGAATGATACTAGTTTCGTGAGTGGAAAATACTCAAGAATTCAGAATATAATGACGCTGCAACCTTCACCTTTGGGACCAAGTGGGAGCAACAGGAAAAAAAACAATATTTTCAGGTACCCGGAAATCTTGCATGCTCGCTTATGGACGTGTCAATTGCTGCAATAATGCCTGCCTGTAGTGAGCTTCGAAGGAGTTGAGAGTAAGAAAAAAATGATAAGAAGAAAAGGCTTACGCTCCATCAAGTTATAAATTGGTACTCCCTCCTCAAGAGAAAGCTCACTCCATACCTGTTCATATGGCTCTTTGGGTAAGCGTAAGCCGGTTCTGAAAACACATTCAACCCCCAACCGAACTGCAGATTTTGGCTTGAACTTTTTCAGTGGGAGAGAGCGAGGTCAAAAAGGCAATATTTTGGCACATACTACGAGGGAATGGAACTTGGTTGAAAATACCAGTATTCGGCTTTTTCGTGTACTTTTTTTTAATCTGTTCTTAAAAATTGGTACATTCTGACAAAGATTCAGAGGAGGGGGTATCATGATCAATAAGAAAATTGATTTATTCACATTGAAATTCCATGAGGTAAGTCTTGCTTTCATCGTTTATACGCTATAACGTGGAAAATTGGAATTTTTTATGCGTATGCTAAAAAGATTCCCTTAAATGATTGACCATTTCTCGCATTTGGCGTAATATGATGGTTTCTGGAGATCCACTATTTAAACAGATAAATAAGTGAGACGATGAGGTGAGAAATCAAAGACGATCAGGACTGCTTTTAGACTACAATAAAAATTTAGAAAGAGCTGTACATTTTAAATCATTTTTTGCCTAAAATTTTGCTGTTAAACCTTGAAAACCCTATTCTATTCACAGGCGATAAAAATAGATGTAAATATAGTTTTTACACTTCTTTAATGACACATCTTCTAAATCAAATCATAAGGGAATATTAGTCCCGGTCCATCTCTGACGCATGAAGAACCTGGTATCACATCAATGACTTCGATAAATTAGCGCTACTCTTTTTGGCCAACCCTCTTGCAAGGGCAGGGGCTGCTCTGGTCGAGGGTGGTGTTCTCCGTGAAAGAGGTGGGAGAGGTCATCGCGAGAGGGAGGGGCGATTTTTAATCTCATTCAGGAGCAGTGCCGCAGCCAGGAATTTCGTTGGGGAGGGATCCAAAACCAGGGGGGTAAATTTTTGAAAAACAGGGTACAAAGTAGAGTGTTTCAAACTAATTTCAGCACTTTTCATAATCGGAAAAACTTTATTTGTTGAAGAAATATTTTGTAAATTCTTGATTTTTCAATATATATTTTTCTTTTATGAAGGAAAATAATTGTGTTTTTGTATTTCGGGGGGGGGAGGGGTGGTCCGGACCTCCCGCCTGACTTCGCCACTGGTCAGGAGAAATAGATCTACAACAACCCGATAATATTCTCTAATTTGTTTGCTCATGTAAGTATGAATTAGTCTATCCTATTTACGGGCGAAATAAATAGGCATTTTTAGTTTTTACGTTGCTTTAATGCTCTATCTTCATAAATCAACGCATAAGTAAATATTAATTCCGGTCATTCTCTGACGCATGAAGTACCTCGCATTACACCAATGCCTTCGATGAAATAACGCTACTTTTTTCGGCCAACTCTCTCGCAGGGGAGCGGGTGCACTGGCCGAGGGTGGTCTTCTTGGTGAAATGGGTGGGAGAGATCATCGCGAGAAGAGGGAAGGGGGAGAGAGAGAGGGGGTCTTGCGGAAGGAGATGAGGGGAGGGGTTGAGACAAGTCGGAGGGGCGGAAGGGGTGGTGGGATGAAAGGAGGCCGGCGACCACTTAGCTCCCAAGTGGGTCTGCACAACTCCTTCCCTTCCCTTTCCACATTCTCCTCCTCCTCCTCTTCCCCCACCCCCTCCCAATCCTTTCTCTTCTTCCATCCCGTCCGAGTGGGAGTTGTAGGAAAGAGAGGATGAGGAATTTTTTCGAGTCGAAACGGGGTGGTGTTTCTTTCGGGGGCGTTGGACGAGGGGGCAGAGGGTGTGTTGGGTTGGGGGGTGCATTGGGGGCGGTGATGAGAGTGGAGGCGGAAGGAGAGACGGAGACGAAAAAGTGGACGGGTTGGTAGGTGCCGTGTCCAGTCTCTTTGAACGCTTCCCGGTGACCTTTTGTTTCCGCAACATTTTCGCTAGAAATGCTCTCTCGTTCACGATAGTCCGTTTAACTCGTTCGCCTCTTAATTTCTCACGGAATTTCAGGACCCAAAACCCTTAAAATTTGCCTAGAATGTTTGTTTATTTTGTTAGTTTTCATGAAACTTCACCGCAATATTCACGTATTTTTGATGGAATAAATTTAATTATTTAGGTAAAACAAAATGTGTACACATTCGTATGAAACAATTTTTAAAATAACAAATCAAAAACAACGCAACCGTTGATTTACCGGCTCTTTACCCTAATGCAAATCGAGACAGCACTGGCTCATTACCTGGATGGATTAACGACAAATTGAATTCACTTAGCTAATGCCGATTACTTGCCAACAATCCCTACTAATAGAGGATTTTGCTTGCGCTGATAAAAAAATTAAAAACGTTTCAATATCCGTTCACCGCATATTTATTCGCAGTTCTCAAATTAGAGTCTCTTTGTATCATGATAAATTCTACAAATCACTAAACTATGCTAAATAGGTAGATTACTTTATCAAAAAAAAAGTGACTCAATGTGTTAACCCATTTGGGTGTTGCTACTACCAACTATTTCATGTTACTTTCATAAGTAATTCCATAATATTTGTTCAATTTTATTTCTCGCGGCCGATTCTGATTTTAACCGTTTGCGGTCCAACGTCGAGGCTGGATCGAGAGGCCTAGTGCAAGCATCAGGTCCAACGTCAAGTTGAGCTCAACATCACAAGGTTTTCTTAGGGTAATATATAAGGGCAATCTTTCAAGAGATGTCACACATAGATAATTTTTAAATATAAAACTCTTTAATTGAACCTATAGCATAATATTACAGTCAGTGAAAGTTTACTTTAAACTGCAAAATAAATCATTTAAAAAACACCAATTAATCGTATCAATTATTTCTTTTTTTTTCAAAAAATTAATTTGAACTAGACTATTTGAATTGAAAAAAAAGTGGACCGCTAAGGGTTACATTTACATTTTTGCTTGGCATGAATCTGGGATGAGTCTCCCTACCTGTACACTCGCTCTCCGTGAGATAAAAGGAGGAGATACCTTCGCCGCCGCTCCCGTTCCTGCCACCCTCCAATTCTCTCATCACTTAAGCTGCGTTCTCTCATCCTGACGCGTTCCGCACGGATTTCACCGCGTCTCCGCCCCATGATCCTCCGGGCGGCCGGCGTCACGGTCGGCGAGGCACCGGATGCTCCCGAGATCGCGACCGAAAGAGATAGATAGCGCGCGAGAGGAAACGTAGTCACCCGGGGACCTAGCGAGAATGGAAAGTCCTTTGCGTAGACGTCCTTTGCGAAGGAACACCTGGACCGAGTTGCGGTCGCGTATCGTTGCCAGAGAACGCTCCCCATTAGCTTGGCCTCCGCACATTTTAAAATGCAGCTCATCGTGTCATGAGAAGCATATAAAACAGGGTAGAGAAAGGGGCATTATGATAGGTAATCAGCCAAGTACATCCTGGTGGAGACATAGTACTCAATGCACACATTCACAATTATCTTCTCGTGCCTATGATGCACTCAGCTCTGAGTTTAATATTTATTTGCCCAGCCATACTATCCACCAACATCTATTATTAATGGGTTGCCTTTTTCCGACCTCATACTTTATATCATCTTTTCTTTATATCGGTCATGCATCCCCAAGAAAAAACACAGGACACTTTTTATGCTCTCGGTTATCCAACCCTCCTCTTACAAAATGTATTGTATTATTCCTCTTTGAACAATATACTCATCCACTCTTGGTCACCAGGTATATCCCACGAAAAAACATTATATGACCTTCACATTAATTACCTATGGTTTATTTTATCACTACCGATAGTAAAAAAAACACGTGATTTTAATACCGGTAATGGTAATGTGATTATTGGGAGTTGTAAATTTAGGTGATAATTTTCCCTAGGTCAATCCGTAAAAGTCTACAGTCTACGAAAATGATAATCGTCTTCCTCTAAAGGGTGCTATTCTATGGTGCTGGAAGCGCTAAATTGTTATTTTAATCATTTTTATTCCTCTATGACGCCGTTCAGGTCGTGAGTGTGGCTGATATGCACTTGTGCGGCTCTCATAAATCGGACATTTGGTCCGACCTTTCAATAATAATATGCATTTATTTTGAACATTATTTCACTACACAACGATTTTAGGATTACCGCAATCATAAGTTATAGAATTGCACAAGTAAACCTCAAAAAAAAAAAAGTAGGTAACCATCAAAAACCGAAAAATGAAAAAACAAATGGTCAAAAAGAACAAACGGCTTATAGGAAGCAGCTTTCGATAATTATACTTTCCACGCGTGTTACAAATATTTCACATTATTGTCTGTTTATTTACGAACAAATCGAACATACGTAATAAGTGTTATTTGCTTTAAGTGTAAGAATAAATTTCATGATAGTATACGGTTATTAACTCTTATGGATCAGATGAAAGTAAATAGAGAATTAATAAGATTGTGCGTCTTCCCATTTCGGTTTTTCGGCTTTGCACGCCACATGCGTCGACGTTGTTCAAGTGCGGCCGATTGAAAACAATCCCGCAGTCGCATTTACCGTGCGGAAGATTATACGTTCATTGCCAACTCTGGCAACATCTCCGCCCCCATCCCCCACCCCCGTTCTCTCTCGGCCTCTTAATTGGTGTCGGTAACAAACTGTTGAGTCGCTCTAAAGCGAAACGACCGAGAGCGAGCGATGCCATCGGTTCGAAAGGGGATTAGAATGCGTGGATGGAGTTGCAGGGGAGAAGAAGAAGTGGTCGGATGTTTTCGAATGAGGAGGGAGAGAGAAGGTCAAGAGGTAGACTGAAAAGCATTTATTGTTTAGGAAAAAAATCCATATGAAAAAAAAATTATGAAGTACAGTCTTCAGACACATTAATTACAAAATAGAGAATTGCAATAATGATAAATTTCAAAATTTTTAAATTTCTATGTATAATGCTTTTCCGTTTCATAACATAACTAAACATAACAAATTCATGAAGACTAACTAGAAAACGGAAAATGAAGCTATGCACCAACTCGGATTTGAAACAAACACAAAAATCTTTTACCTAGAAGGTTGGAGCCCTAAGGGGTGGTTCAGAGAGCTTGGGAATGTTAGTAAAAGTACTGATAAAAAGTATATATTATAATCACAGTTACTTCTTTTAAGATGGAGACCACCTGGCAATTTTCAAATAGTGCAGTGAAAAACGTGGAATAATTGAGTTATAGATATGGCTAAGTTGCAATTTCACTTGTGATACATACAATTATAACCGCTGTAACAACACATGGGGTATCATATTTTGTACCGATCATGTATGTAGGTTACGACATATGGGTGGCAAAGGAGGTGGAAAAGTCAGTGAAATCGGTAAAATAATCGTCGATTACGAGAAAGTAACGCTTACTACGAAAGAAACAATACCACTTTCACCGCAAAAGAGTAAATTACAAGTAAAAATTATACTTCGAAAAATTAACCGTTATTATTAAAAATTACTGCGAAGGTAATCGTAGCAAGTAATACGATCAATTTTTCTCGATTACCTACCACCATCTCGTAAAAGTAATCGTTACTAACACAAATTATTGCAAAAGTAATCGTTACAAGTAATCCGATTAATTTTACTCAATTACTTACCACCACTGGTGCTTGGTGATGTTGCGCGTTGGGCCGCGGGGGTGGCAATCGGAGAAATGGTGGGATAAGGCAAGAAGGACGGGGGGTGAGGGTTTGAGTTTCTAGGAGGAGAGGTTGATGGGTAAAAGGGTAGGATGAAGGAAGTAAGGAAAACGTTGAGGAGGATTGTGGAAGGAGAAAGGGTCGTGTTGCGATGTTTATAAGACTGGTGGTGGTCCATGGACTGGGTCTGTTTCTCCACGGGAATGGGGCGGAATAGGAAAACAGGGAGAATGGGTGGATTAAGAAAAGGGAAAGGGCTGGCGGAGGCTTTAAGGGACTAAGTGGAATGAAAGGGTTATGGGGGTAGGGTGTAGCTAAACGAGGGAGAAAAATTTGTAGCAATAAAAATCCACTTACTGGAATATGATACTTGGGTAGGTATTTTTTCCAAATGACGCAGAAAATGTTTCGTACAGATCAAGTAAAAAATATCTTCCACTCTTCTTGTAAAATTTAAGTACATCCAGTCACAAATTATTTTACTACATACCACGAAAAAACGATTGATTTGGTGAAAAGCAATATTTTGATCAAAATATTTAACTCATAAGGCACGTTCCGTTGCCCATAGCATATTCAAATTTATTATCATGAAAGAAATATTTTCGCATGGCGTAAAACACATTGTTATTGATCAAGTTTTAGTCATTTTCTACTTATTCCATTCAATTATCCTCAATCATGGTGAATATTGCATAATATTTACCCAATATTTTACTCGTACAGCATGTCATGTTCGCCTATACAGAATATTCAAATGTATCCCGTATTCTGAATTTATATTTAGAATAAAATATTAATTTGGTCGTTACTTGTCGAGACTTAGGACTTCCTTATGTTTTGCATTCATTGAATTCACAAAAGTTTGTTGAAGTTTTCTAAATATTCTTGGGAAGTTAACGCATATGGTTAACGGTATATTTAAAGGGAAATTCTAAACGTAATCATTGACTATTATCAGCTCAATCATTTTTTTTCTGATAAAATAACGTAATTTACCTTATAACGGAAAAATGAATAAAATTTTATTTAGTGTGCTTGACTGCAAGCCGTGTGCATGTAAGTTGATTTTATGTTGGTATTTGCCAATTTCACGCTCACTGAATTGATAAACTTTTTCTAACTTATGTGAATAAATGAGAATTTCCAAAACTAAGAGTGTTTAAAATGCATACAGTTTTATCTGTTGATGGCGAACAACTATTCATTTCCACAAAAATAATCAAGGGATCTTCAATTATTCAGTAATCAATTCAGATTTCTGATGTTAATGCGATCCGCTTGTTTTGAATTTTTAAAACCAATTCTCCTTGTCGGATGACATATCATCCACTGCACTTATATTCTTCTTTGGAATCATATTTAAAAGTTCTAGCCATGAATTTCAGTGGCTGGAGCCAACTACTTTTCCTCTGAATCTTTCTTCAAACTGCTCACCTCATCCTCGCTTATGAGCATCGTCGAGGATTTCAGCCTTGCAAATTACACTTTATCACGAGAGTGCTCTCGGCTTGACCAACCATAATGGTACACGAAAAACACGAGCTCAACGGGGGAAAATGAATCCGGGACCGTGTCGCCTCAACTGGGACGGCATTTAAGCCGCATGAATCGAGGAAGAGTGGACAAAAGTATGGCAAACCGTCATCAAACACACCCGGATTCTTATACATATATATATTTTCTCTTCCTCCCCTCCTCCCTTTTTTATTTTCATTCCATTCTGAAGCACTCATTATGAAGACAAGGTTGTCCACGTTACCTCTCCCTGCCCGAGGAGGAGAGCTGCGAGGGACAAAAAAGAGCGTATCTTAGTAGCGGTGGTGAAACACGAAATGGATGGCCTGCAGTAATAGAGTGGTGAGGGGGAAGGGGACCGGTGGGAGAGGTTGGAGGCGGTGGAGGCCTCGGTTCTTCTCGGAGATGAGGAAGGAGTGGTGTGGAGGGTGTATGGTATGATGGGAAGGGAGTCGGGGAGAGTGGGATGGGGAGAGGGAATAAGAAAGGGAATAGGTGAAGGTTTGTGTTCGTGTTGGGTGGGTCTGGTGGGAGGAGAAGAACGGCCAGGCGAGACGCTCGTTTACGCATTGGCGAGCGCAGAAATCCACGAGCTGCTTCATTTAGGTTCTGCCCGATGGCTCGGTTATTCGTTTTTACCGTCTACGATGCAATAACTATTTTCTATGCGCTAAGTTATGCGTCTATAGCTTGATATCAGTGGTAGATAGTCTGTTCCGGTTTATCTTAGTAGCGGTGGTGAAACATGGGAGGGATTTCTAGCAACTACGAAATGGTTATTTACGATGCGTAATGTTTGGTGTCTATTGCTTTAAGTTCAGTAATCTTGATTTACTCGTCGAATCATGGGCATACCCAGCGAGGGGCAGGAGGGGGCAGCATGCCCCCCACCCCTAGAAGCAAAAATCTGAAATGTCTTTCAGGAAAATAATATTTTTTCAAGAAAATAATTTTAAAAACTAATAAAGAGCTGTTACATTTTCCTAAAAATGTTGATTTCATTCACCTTTTTCATGCTTAAATCTTATCTACAACTTGAAGAACCATGGCTTGCCACCCCCCTAATTTTGACCCTGGGTAAACATTTGCGTCAAATATGATTATTATAACATTATCAGTATGGTATTAGGTGTTTCATTTCAGGAATTGTTAAAAAGAGTGGAAGTAAAGAGAAGTCTTCTTAAAACCCTATGCAGAAGACAGGACAACTTATTTGGCCTCATCATGGGATATAATGGACTGAGGAGAACAATCGTTGAAGGAGAGGTAGATGGGAAGAATGGCAAGGGACGGCGCGAATGGATTGCATAGGACAGGTTATTAAAGATGTAAAAGAAATACTTCACTGAGGCTAGCGGATAGCAAAGTAGAGCGGAGAGCTCCATCAAACCAGTCTCCGGCTTGTTGACTGATAATGATGATGATGATGATCAATCAAGGTAAAGCGTTTGCTTATTTTTTCTTACCATCCTAATTCAACTTATTTAAGTTAAGTTGAGTTAGGTGTTGAGATAAGTTAGGCGGGTTAGTATTGCGGCTGCCACGGAGAATTAATCACCTTTTGGGTGCACTTTTGAACACTTTTCCACTGCATCATTTATCTTATTATTTTTTTGCCTGCATGCGTTTGCGTTTTGTGAAATATGTACTATTCAAGAGGACCTACGGAGACAAGAAGTGTAGGTACCGAAGCCCTATTCTGAATTTCCCCCCCACTCCCTCCATTATGAAGGATCGTGACCCATTCCTCTCGTTTAAATTGAATATTTTCATCGGAATAATCACGGCACGTCTTCGAATAAAAAGGGAGAATATACTGCAAGTCATAGGGATAAACTATTCGGAACTATCTCTGCGTGAAGAAGGGGGATGGACGAGGATACTAAAATTACATTGGACGAAGGGATAGCTTGAGTGAGGCGAAAGAGGTAGGGAATCGTGCACGGGAGAGGAGGAGGTGGGCTCACAGAAGAACGAAGCGGGATGACACCCATGGGAACCGGAGGAAGGCTCCTACGGAGAGTGGGAATGGGTCTGCAGACCTTTGGGAAAGATGATAACTCTTCTCTCGGGTTTTATATCGCGTTGTTTTGTTGAAACTGAACTTATATTTTAATAACATTCCAGTTATTTAGGTCGAAGGAAAGAGTAATAGAGGTCCTCTTCTGCGCAGGGGCGTTTTTTCAGTTTTCTTAAATTAGTAAGTAAGATTTGTCCCAGTGATCCTCTTTATTTAACTTCTACTATTAGCCTCATACGTCGATTTATTTATAAATTTTGTGCAACCTCTAGTCTTTTTTGTTTATCCCTCAAACTAACCATGGATTCACTCAGGCCTTTTAACTTGCCAAATAAATTAGCAAAATATATTTCATTGGATTAATTATTTTTGTGACTTTGGTCTGAAGAAGAAGGCTGGAAAGTTCTTGATTCAATTCATTAAGTCATAAAACGTGTATTCTTAATGCTCACAGTAGACAAGAATATTGCTATTGTAATAGTGGAAATGCCATATACATATACAGCAAGGTTCGTGTTTAGAAAATAATTATATGCAGGATATGTCAATAAATTGTTAGACATGCAATTGTTTATGAGTATATGGCAGGATTGGTAAGAGTAAAAAAATTTCTGTTGTAATTACAACATGTTATTAGTTTCAGCGAATCAACGGGGGGCAAAACCCGAGAGAAGAGCTAAAAATTATCCAGCCCGCTGGAGCCTACTATCTAACACGTGAAGGAGGGTTTAGGAGCGGTTTTTAAGAGGAGACTGGAACGGGTGATGGGGAGGGAACATGTGGCGATGGTGGAGGGAGGAGTTCCCCGCTCACCTCAATGACCTGCCGCCGCCAGAGCCCGGTCCCACCTCCGCGCGCAACGTCGCCGTAGAGGAGGGGACCTCGACCACTTCTCTCTGTGCCGGCTTCTCAGGGGGGGAAAAGCCGGGAGGGTGGCGGAGGAGTCTGCGGGAAAAAGGGTTGGAGGGGGGCGGAGATGGAGGAAAGAGTACCTTGGTGGGACGTGAGTAGTAGGAATCGGCACTCTGGGGACCGGTTTTACAGCTGGTGGGAAGCGTGTGTGGATGGTGAGGATATGTAGGGGGATGGGCGGAGATTGAGTGCGGTGCCTGGGGTGGGAGGACTGGGGGATAGATTAAAGGCCCCGGTGGTGATGGTGAGGAGAGAGGGATGGGGGTGGGGTTGGGTAAGTGGCGCACACACCATGTCTCTGCCTTTTGAAAGGGGGGTGGGAGGGTAAGGGAATATTTATTGCAACCCGGGTCCAAGGGATTTTTAAGGTACAATGAGTAGAGAAAGTATATGAGTCTTAATCTTTGAAAAAAATATTAAGGAGTGGTGATATGCGCTGTTTTGTGCCAATAAACCATATGGTATAAATTGTCAGCGCTGGAAAAGGTATGAGCATGGTACACGAGCTGTCATTTTTACCACGAAAGTTAATTGAATAAAAAGAGAAGTAGTGGTTTGAATGCTTATTTGATATAGTTGCGCAGAGTATGCCTGCCTCTGGAGAGTTTGAAGGGAAGGATATTCAAGGAAATTTTTGTGTACAGTCAATGAACTGTAAAGTGCGAAATACTATGCGTATGAATTATTTATGGAATCGTTGTTTGCAATGATTTATGTCACTACACCATGTGGTGGAATAAGCGAGGTTTTGGAGTGGTAAAAACACGGCCACGAAGCTATCTTCTTCGCTACCACAATATATTATCAAGACAATTATGATCTACCTGCACACGTAGAAGTTGAAATAATGGAGAGTAATAATTGCAACTTGCGTTTATTGGATTTATAATTTTTATTGAGTGGAAAAAGTGTAATTAGTTAAATCTTTGAAATCTTTTTTAAGAATTGGCGATTTGCAAAGTTTTGTATCGCTTTATTCGCATGGTATAAAGAGCGATTATTTGAAATGGTAGATACTCCATAGCAACCTATTTCTCTCAGTTATCTTGTTTGTATTATTTTTAAGAGATACCTAAGCGGTATTTTAGTTTCATGGCGAATACACTATGCATATTTTTGGGAAGAGGATAAACTGAGAAAAGGGATTTTCAGCCAATTATGAGAGCTATAAGAGAAACAAGGTAACCATTTTTACTATTTCAAACATATTTATTCTTTTAGGTACATTTTTAATGTATCAAAAAGTACATTCTCTTTCCACAGTATATTTCCTAATAATTTAAACGCAATGCGTTGAAAATGAAACCTGAGGTTTGAAAGAATCTCGCTGCAATTGTTATTCGAGTTAGATTAACTCACTGCTACGGAAAGAAGAAATAGGTACCTTGGATGGCGTCCTACCACCTAATTCCTTATTAAATAGCTTTCATTGAGTAAATAAATAAGTGACAAACTGATCCATTTGTGGCGGTAAAATCCTATCGTAATCACCCTGCAATTGGCTTCCCCATGTATCTTATGCATACGGATTGGTCTTTAACCTGAATAAGTGATTAATGACGATCTCTCAGAACGCGCGATAAAATAGCCACGTTGAGCAAGGTTGGCGGTTGCTCGTAAATACCTTAACAATGATTTTCGGATGTAAACTTGTGGAATGGAGAACAGGACATCGAGGAGAGAAATCGTTTGCTGTTAATATGAAATTAATGGGTTGAATCTAGAGATTGCTGAGATTGTTGACATGAACAATTAATAAAATAATGTTTGCCAATTACGGATGGGCTTTACTGCATGATTGCAATTATTCCTTGCTATAGTTTTTGTGATGCGATAAAATTATTTTTATAGATTTTTATGCCACTTTCCTAATAATCCGTAAGACGATTTTCTAATAATCTGTTAAATGAATTCTGAGGAAAAACTTAAAGATTCGTCGAGAATATGATGGGGAAATAAGGGCATAATGACAACGTGAAGCATGATTTTTTTTTAATTTAAATTCTTTTTTTATCTCATTCCTGTTTTGTGTGAAAGGAAGAGTATTAAGTAGTGAAACATGTAAACATAAGAGGGAATTTATAAGCTATCCACTGAAATATGTCGTAGGAAAGATAAGCATAACTCATGATATGGTAAAAATTCTTCAAGCAATCCCTACAAAAGGATACTTAGTAATTCAATCAGTGACGTGAGATGATGGTTGGTTTGGATAGATGATGGTAAGCTTTACCCCAGACTTACAAATGAATATAAAGGCAAGCAAATACCTCACTTTCAAGGTAGTTAGCTCCGTTCCTTAGGCCACCTCACTTTTCGGGACTTTTGCCTTAGGATGTCCGAAGGCCACAGCCGAGGTTTGAGTCTGGGACCTTTAGTAGTAAGTAGATTCAGCGGTAATATTATGCAACCCACTAAATATTATCTGAATTTATCATTAATATAACAAAAATTATACTTGAACACTTTGGCCTCTAGGGCCCTCATTAAATAATAATAAAATAAAGTTTTGCAATATTCAACCTTAATCCGATTACATACATCAAACAGCAAAAAGCCATAATGATTTAAAAATGCCTCATCACGAGAAAATTTCTCAACTCAACAGAACAATGAAGCTCAAACAGCAAAAAGCCATAATAATTTAAAAATGCCTCATCACGACAAAATTTCTCAACTCAATGGAACAATGAAGAGTTGCCTTGGTGAAATCCCGTACTCCTTTACCTAAAAAAACTCAGTGAAAACTGAAATAAATTAAATATTAAAAATCATTATCATAAAATAATAAGGCATTAGTTCATTATTTAAAGCATGAGCATCCCCGCTGACGAGCACGTATACTTAGCCTCTTACTATCGTACTATCGCTGCATAACGTTCATCCGCAAAGCGAGCGGGCGATTGCACGGGACTCGAGTCGAATGTATAAGTGAGGGCGGCGTTGCGTCGTCTTGCCATTCCTCTCCGTCCCATGCGTCTCCTCTTGACTCCTCCATCCCTTTCTCTCCGTCATTCCATCCTATCTCTCCAGCGGCATCGCCAAGGCCCCACCCGACTTCTCCCCCACCTTCCCCTTATAACCTCCCCCTCCCACTTCGCCCCCGCTCATATATTCCACGCGCTAAGCCTCGGCTAACCTCGTAGCGACGTCTGCCTTTCCCTTCCCTCACCCACCGCCCACCCCTCTTCATCTCCCCCCACCCCTGGGAAGGGCCCTGTGGGGATGATGCTCCAGCGAGTCTCAAATCCTCACTCTCCCATTCCTCCTCCTCTTTCCTTCTCTTCAAGCCCATATCACAGGGAAAGGATGTGTAAGGATAGGGAGCGCTGAAATCAGTTCTCATCTTGAAGAAATGTTTTTTGAACAAGCATAATACCGCACCAGGATTTTGGTTTATACTTTACTCCACCTCAAACTAATGCCTGAATTTATTTGATACTCAATGTTTTTTGTGTGATGGTACGATGTCGTAGCTCAAGTAATATGTCACTAAATCACCGGATAGGGGTGGTTCGTAAATTAATACGATACAAACACCACCAAGTTAAAAAAATATCTTACCATAATATATCGATTCGTGTCTATTCAGCGAATTTAAATAACTTACATATATCTAATGAACAAAGTCATGTACTTGCGGGGACAATGCGTGCTATAATATTTGGCGGTCATTAAAGTAATGTGAAAAGAAGCAAACATTTATTTTGACCCCCATAAAAGCAACTTTTAACTTGTACATTGAATTCCTTGTTCGTATTTCTCCTTATTTGCACGAAAATAAATTTAAATAGCTATTTGAAAACTATACCTGCGCTTTAACATCATTCGATAAAAAATTTTCCTGCGAAGATTTTCAAGGTTATTTATTGAAATGTCATTGATGTTTGGAAATTTAGTTCATTATTATGAATTTAAATGTTGCGTCTATTCATACTTAAATATACAGAAGGTAAACTTTGATTTGCGACTCAATTTTTTAAAACTTTCTCTTTCTCTAATGACCCTAGCCGAAAAGCCTACATTGAATTAAATAAAGAGATCATTGCAGTCACGTAGTTTTCAATATATTCGGCGCTTTATAAATCCATTAATTTTATTTCCGTTTTGTCCTATCCGTGTATCCCTACTGTGTCTCGGCGCTTTCCTCCCCTCCTCCATTCCAACCCTCCCTTCTCCCCCGTTCCTCCTCCTTCCCCTTCAGGTTGTCACCCGTCTAACTGAATTCCCCAAGGCATCCTCCGAATTCCCTCGCCCCGCTGCTCGCCTCCCGTCACCTCCCCCGCCCTCGATTTAATAAGTGTTTCCCCGCGAGCGTCTGCTGTTATTTGTTTTCTAATTTCATCCCCAACATCTCCTTCTCTTCCGGCCGTGTAGGTGTTGAATAGGAATCAGGTGGCATCATCGATGGTGTACGAAACTCGGTGGGAAATGACGGAGGAGTCGTTCTTTTAATTTTCTTTTACTCATATTGTTCTCCTCGTGAAATTTGTTGTTTCTTTTTCCCTGGTTAATATTTCGTTTTGATTTTCACTGTGGGGTGCCAAGTGGGGATCTCTTTGGAATTTTCTTTCCCCGCTGCCTTTTTGGCTTCTCCTGTTCTGACTTTTTTAAAAATATTACCATGCTATGCGCTAATTTAGTGGGGAATTTCAACTCCCTGTCGTTTCATTTTATCGAGGATGTCGTGGAAAAGTTTCTTTATTCTTTCACGAAGGGGTGGATACCTACTGGAGTAAATTTCAACGCGGATTAGCATTTTATAAAGTTAATTGTAATGAAACTTTTAATAAATTAAAGGTTTTTAGTTAGAGGAATGTTTTCGCATCATAAAGTACAGGAGTCCGATAAAAGTTTTGTAAAAGATGATTCGTGAAAGAATTTACTTTTTGAATATTCAGCCGCATAATTTTGAGTTGAATGTATGGAATTGATAGCATATAGGGTATTTGGAATAATTATATATCTGATAACTGAGAAACTATTGAGATGTTTGGTATAGTTTCATAGATTTTGATAGAAATCATGCAATCTTTTTTCATATGGCGGTCAGGATAGTATATTAAAAAGCGTACGATAGCACACCAGATGAACACGTGAATATTTGGGTGCGATGATCTAAAGCCAATAGTCATCTAATTTTTTATTAGGGTTGAGGGTTTTAAAGGAGCTCCGAGACTTCGGTTGTATTGCTTGGGCTTGTAGCATGAATTATTATGCTTTGCCATATATCCGTTTCCATCCCCAGCTAATTCTTGCCTTCATCCGCATGGTTGAATTCTTGGAGAATAGTAGACGTACCTTTTGATGACAGATAGATAGAACTCATAAATGCCGGACTAAAATATCACTTATTGGTTTCTATTTTCTCATGTTTAAATTATTGTTACATTTGAAGAAATTTTGTCACTCGCACAGTTAATTTTAGTCCAAACATAATGTCAGAAATATGCGATAGAAAATGAAGGTATCTTTGTTTTTAATAAGAAGATATAATACTATACTTCATAGAACGGGCATAATTTTACCATCAAAATACCTCTTTATCACAATATGATATATTTCCGTAATATTCACGTATATGTTTAAAAGATCACATGCCAAAAAATAGAACATATATTTAAAAAAAGGTGCATGCACCAGTCTGAGTAGGCATGCATTTGAAATATCCATGATAAAAACACAAATGGTAATTTCCACACTATTTAATTTAACACTCAACGACCGACTATGGTTTCAACACTGTGTCATTTCCATGGAGTTGAAACCATGGTCGGTCGTTGTGTGTCAAATTTAATAGTGTGGAAATAACTATTTGTGTTTCTATCATGGATATAGCAATATTCCACAAAATCAAGCGTGAAACGATTTTATACATTTGAAAGATAGTATGAAAGCCAGATTAGATGCGTATTAGCGAGACCTTGCCACAAATTCATTCGCAGGGGTCGGATCCTTACATTTTTAAGTCAATCACCTCTTGCTGGTGCACGAGTATCGGGAAAAATATACTGCCTCAAGTCCCGATGCGTTCCTAACCTGTTTCGAAGTGAGCTCGAATTGAGATAAAATTTTCGCTCTCCTCTTTGAAGCGGACGGGGTGAGGGCGGCTCGGGTCATTTGTTCGCCTGTCTTCCCATTGTCATGGCAAGCCATCCACTTCCTCGCCCCACGCGTGGCTCCTCCCCTCTCTTTTCGTGAAATATAATGGAATCTGATCCTCGGGAAGAGCTGGAGAGGCAGGAAAGTAAGACCAAAAGGGCGAAGAAGGGGTGTGGAGGGAGAATGAGAAGGGAAGATGCGTCGGGGGAAAGATATACTCTTGAGAGCGATGCGATGCGAGGGAAATATATTCGATGAAATCTTACCTACGGATAGCTCGTAGTTCATTCGTTGCAAAAGTAAGCCACGCAAACTACCCGAGCTGCTTCATCGTTTTCCTATCTTTAAATTGAATCACCTCTTGGAATTATTCCGATTATTTTCATTTGGAGAGGTTGATTCGGAGTGGTTGGTAACGCAATCGGAATTTGTTGTGTTTGAAATGTTACTTTTTGATGAATGGGATCGCTTTGCTGATCATAAGTAGTAAAAACGGATTGGAATAATGCTGTTCAGTATCAAGCATGCACCCCTTAACGATCCAACGTCGAGGGTGGCTCGACAGGCCTGGTGCAAACATTGGGTCCAACGTCAAGTTGAACTCAACATCACATGGTTATATAAGGGGATTATGCAAGGGAAGTGTTTCAGAAATGTCACTAATGGATAGTTATTAAATAATAATCTATTTAATTGAACCTGTAGCATAATATTGCAGCCAGTGGAAGTTTACTTGGACCGCAAAGGGTTAATAATGAATTTCCCTTAAACTCTTTAAAGGCGACCGCAATGCAAAATACTCCCATCTGCATGTTACTACTACATAGTAGAGCACCATGCAAAAAGAGAACCAATTCTTCTGTTGATGGAATTATTTCCCTTGGTTCTCGCGGTTCATTTTAGGGAATTTTTCCTACTTACTTATTTTGCTATATCATGTGTGACCCATGTAAGGAAGGCGGTGGAGGGCTTAGATACGACGAAGCAGTAATTCATTTGATACATGGAACAAATACACCAAAGAGAAAGAAAATACATTGCTAGCTGAGCATATGAGCATACCAAACCTCTGTTGTAACTGACGTTCATTATTATAATCTTTAATAGAAGAAAAACAACTAGAATTTTACGATGACAAATTATTCTGCTGAGAAGATGGAGACCTACGTGGATATATTGTAGGCCTGCACAGCACTCTCATTTAGATTAACTTTTTATTAATAAGAGAAAAAGCATGGGTTCTGATTATATTTATTATAAATGAGTGTGCAAGAGCTTGATGCGTGAGTAAGGATTGACAGACATGTTAATTTATACGCTTTACATTGCATGCGAGTTGTTAAAGAAATTTCTGCCAAAAACAATTTACAAGTCACGTCATCTATTGAGATAATTTAAAAATATTTTTTCATATTGAAGATTAGTTAATGAATTATATCATAATGAAACAAAATTTCAAATTTCCGATCAATGAATATTGTTTTGTCATAAGAGTCATGCAAGCGTGCAAAATTTCAAGGTGATCCGATGATGTGGGTAAAAATCAATTAAAATATTCCTTACAGGAAGCAAATAGACAAAACAAACTGACAGACAAAAAGACATAAACTTTACAACTATCATCAGGTACCATTGTGTTTATTAGGACCGATTCGAACAGACAAAAAACAAACAGACCGAAACAAGGTAAGAAAATGAGTGTAAAAAAGCATCATTGAGAAAAGCATCGTATATGATAGAATTACAGTGAGGCATTTTACAGGGAAAGTGGCGTCCAGGCGAGAGGGTTAGTTGGTTCCGTGGAAAGAGGGAGAGAACGAATGGTCTGAGTTGGCCTGGGTGGGACCCCCGTGGGTGGGCGGACGTGGGGAGTAAGGAGGCACTCGTGGGCGAGCTAGTACAACACCCACATTTACATATTTCAAATCACATACAGAGCCACCCTGGCTCTCTTCCATTGAGGGGTCTCCAGCAAACCCCCTCCCCCCTCCGTACACATACTTATTACGGGCGTGCTCAACATATTTCACGCGTGTCATCTATATATCCTTGTGGATTCCTGGATGTTGCCACAAGGCGATCCTCCTTTTCTTTCTCTCGCGAGCGTGTGGGTGGATTGGGTTCGGAGGATGAGAGAGAGAGAGAGAGGGCGTCGAATGCGTAAATGAATACAAATCTTCCCCGAAGAATGGAGACGAATAAAATATCAGATGTGTTGCTGCACTCCAGAAATGGGTGGTGGGGAAAGAACGAGGAGAAAAGGAGGATTCCATATAAGGCCTTCGAAATGCTTCGGTGCGGGAATAAAATGCAGAAAAAAAGTTTTAATTGGCCACATATTCTCATGTTTGCAAAAACACTTCATAATTTTTCAATCGAAAAATCAGTTCTCTTATGATTAACGATGGCTATTGCTAATGAGTAAACGGATTGGGATCATCAAATTTTTCACTTGTATGTACCTGCACCTTTCTTTTGTGGTGAATTTGGTCCTCATTTTAGGGTTAAATACTTATAAAATGTTAAACTTCTCCTCTAAAAACATTAAACTTATCTCTAATTGAAATTGTTTGGGTTGCACTGCCAGTAATACAGATGTATGCAGATATTTAGTAATTCCCAACTTTACTAATTCAGTTATAGGAAAGAATTATCAGGGTTTTAGAGATATATCTCTTTTGCAAACAGATGGTCGTTGTTTAATGAAGCAATATCGATCATTCTTCAAAAATGTATCGTTTTTTACAGGAATAGTTCTCGGGTTTCCCGATGAGTACTTTTTTCGTTGTACAGTCCAAATGTTTCAACGTCTAAGTTGGCCATCGCCTTTAGGGGTAAAATGAATTATTTCAACCGCTGAAGACGATGGAAGATTTAGCCGTTGCAACATTGGGATTATACACGCAAAAAAATACCTGATGAATAACCCGGGAACTATTCCTGCGGATCTTACGCCGGGGAAAACTTGTATTCTACACCATTTTCATTTCCCATCCGTTTTCTTGTGTTGTCCCCATCAGAATTCCTCATGTAAGTTCATTTTCGGCCGCTTGTATGGTAGTCCTATATTTTTAAGGAAGCCGTGTAGCTAACTCTTGCTTTAAAGCTTTATTTTCATCACAATATGCTTTGGATAATATTTATTATATATTAATTAATTCCGTCGGTGTCCACAGATGAAGCACCAAATGTAAGGCCAATTTGTGAGGATTTGTAGAGGGCTCTCTTTCTCTCATTATTCGTAGGATGAAATGAAATTCTTAGAATGAAATTTAAACTCGATGCCATTCGGGATATACAACTTTTCAATATATAAAATAGAACTCTGTGGGCTGAACAGCACATTCACCCCTATTTTAGAGCTCTTGCACCCGACGGGAGAGGAGGAGAAGGAAATAGAAGAGGTTTATAGACGTAGGGAGAAGAAGAGCCGTTGGGGTTGATTTGGGGAGAGGTTGAACGGAGCGAAGTATGGAAGGGTAATCCGGAGCGATCTATGAGGTAAGGAGGAGAGGAAATCGAAGATTTAGTGAGATGGTGGGGATAGCAGCACTATTCCTGTGATCTGGTATGCTAGGGGGCAGTGGGAAGATGTCATTGGTCACCGTTGGGTCATGCATTGAGGAAGGGAGGAAATAGGATGATGATAGAATACGGGGGGTGTGGTGAAGGGAAAGGCTATTGGCAGAGCCTGTAGGGAGGGATGAGTCGTGGGCTCATTCGATAGACGAGGGTAGGTCGTGTTCGTGTGGTGGCTAGAGGGCTGACCGACCATCTTGTGAGCCCGGGTTCAAATCGTTGCGGTTATTATCGAAGAACTGCCTGATCTTTGCGACGGTGCTGAGTGGAAGTCAGCTTCATGTACAGCGCGCTGTTCGTTGGATGGGACGTCAAACTGTGGTCCCCTGAGCGTTTTTTACCGCTGTAACTTCCAACTGCTGTCTTGATTACAATGCACAACAACAAATGTCGCGTCAGTACTTACTTGGGGAGTCGTATAGTCTCATAACTATGGAATGGAAATTAATGTTTTCTGCAATGTAAAAAATTTCAAATTCTCCATCTTCACCGCGGGATCTTCATCGTTTATTTTTTTAATTGAATAATATATTAAAGAAAATCTGGGGCTCTTGCTAAATATTGTTATATTTCATGGCGTATTTTTACGGTGTGCCTATACACTATTTATCCTTATCATGTAGCTTACTATTGATAATTTGAATTCATTTTAACTGCTATCGTCATAAAACTATAGCACTATTCCAATCAGTATTATTAAATATTTCTGCTCTACAATAGTCTTCCAAATAGATTGATCGATAAATCGAGTCGATGGTCTCGATTTATCAGTCCATCGAACAACCTTACGCTTGTGAGGAGAGAAATCGGTTGCGGAGGAGGGGAAGCCATGGGGAAGGGTGAGTAGAACGAACGAGAGGTGATAAAAGTGGGATGGGCATGGCGCAGCACTCCTCACTCAAGAGTCCGGGGGAGGAGTAGAAGCGATAGATATGGGAAGGGGTAATGCCCGAAGGGAAAGGGGAGGCGAGTGATTGGGCCACCATGTGAGGTATAGAGGGAGATGGAGAAGTAGAAACGAATGTACAAGAGAGAGGGAGACCACCATCTTTATGTTCGGTGTCCTTTATTTTCTTCATTCACATAGTCGTCACGCACACCAAAATCGTTTTCTTTATGGTATTTTAGGCACGGGTTTTCCTAATATTGAATAATCCTGCTTTCTTTTCGCTATTTTATCAGAAAGATATATTAAGAAGACACATGCCATCCGCTCTATCCATCTTATTTTCTTGGAATACTCGCACTTAAGCCTTGAAATACGCACTTAAAACTTGTAGTGTAATCTTTAAAATTTTAGGGTTAAAAAAATAGGCCAAAATTTCCTTATTTCCGCATTTTATAATTTAACCACTATTAGGGCCGGATCCACGACTTTTATCCCGGGAGCAACAAGGGTCTAACATTTTTACCTGGCAGTTCATGTATATCCAGTTCAGTATTTGCATAAGGGTCTGACCAGCAAACGATCTTCACGTACTTGAGATTAAAATCAAGATAAAACAACTACTGTGCGAAGTATTCTCTTTATTTCAATATGAATGTTTTTAATATGAAATTAAATGATTAAGACTCCGTAATACACATAACGAACGTAATGATAGCCATATAGATACTTTTGCCTAATAATTAAGCATATTGAGGGGGCACGTGCCCCCGTGCCGCTCCCCTAAATCCGCTTATGACCACATAATACGAATTTGACCAAATTATCTTGATAATGGCTCATATTGTTGAAATTGTGAATGTAAAAAGTAAGAATTACAGAATGAACGAGATGAAATTTAATTCCCATGGTTCAACTATAAACATCTTTACACTTTGTGCAGACTTTCACACATTGACTCATCTTATGCTTTGAACGTCTTAACCCTTGAAACATCTGAGTAGATTATGCAACTCAAAAATCGAGAACCCTCCCTCAAAGCAATGCATACATAATCTTTTGAAATCAGCGGTCTCATCTCACCCGCGAGGGCCGTGTGTGTGCGTGCGTTCGACGGCGATGGAAAGACTGAATGGATTCTTCGAGCCCTCTCATCTCGCACGCACGCACCCACATAACTCAGTCACTTCACGCGCCGTGGCATACACGAACTAGACACCATTACTACACTTGATTGAGTGCCGCCCCCTTTATCGTCCTCCACCTCCTCCTCATCCCTAGTCCCTCTGGCCGCGTCCTCCACCCAGGGCATATGGCCATTGCAAGAGAGAAGGAGGGAGTGCGGAGAGATATCCCAGCCTCCCTCCGCCGCGCTGTCGGTGTCGAAGCCCTGAAGGGTGTTTCAGGGCGTCGAACCCAACACAAACGACTCGACGCAGTGGGTAGGAGAGTCGCGAGAGATCGAATTCGCTTCATGAGTGTCACACGTGCGCATGTGGTTTCGGCTGCTCCACATCCCTTCTACCTAGAGCGTCTTCCCCGAAGAATGTTTGCGTAAATATATTGCACACATTTCAACTCACATATTGTTTTGTGTAAGATTTCCATTGTTTGGTAAATTGTAAAATGTTTCTACTTTCCTGCTATAAACTTATACATATTATATCCAAAATATTCCGTAGGTTTCTCAGTACACCATATATTAATCCTGTACGTAAATTCTGTTCTCATTGTATAGTGAAGTTTCAAAATGTGTGGAATCTATGAATGTTTATTTACACTTGTCCTGTTTATAAATTTTAAGCAACACTTTTCAAAATTTAGTTTCTTGTATACAAAATATGCAATTTCCCGGATAATGCCGTAAAATACGTATGCATCCAATTCAAAATATTTTTAACTTCCTGCAAACAATGGATTTAAGTTTCATACGCAAATTGGTCCCCCAATCCTTCAATACAACTTTTTTTTTAAATATGGCTTTTCGCAATTTGAGTTAAAATTATGCACGCAACAAATTTTTGGGAAAGAGATTAATACAAAAGAGAATTTAAAGGCATTCATGTTATTAATTCTACTAAATAAATATGCTGATGAATTTTAACTTCAATTGACTTCGGAACAGCTAATAAATTAAGCTTTAATTTAAATTATTAGAAAGTGATCAAGCCATGCGATAAGAAAAAAAATTGAATATTTTATTCCTATTATGAATTGTTTTTCACTAAAATATTTAATTTTTCCATTAAATTACGAGATATTATAAATCCTGCCATAGTGGGTGTTAGTAACTGAAGCATTTCAACTCATTTCAAAATTCGTTGCTGCGCTACTTCTAATTCCGTATTAAAAGCGTTATCAAAAAGAGATTAATTTTTTTCCGAGTAATGGAACCTGGAAAAGAAATATCCAAAGCGGAATTCTTTGTCAACGCATAGCCAATGGGTGGACTTGGAAACTATTCATAAAGGCGTTAGTGATCTCATCAATCCGATACGTTGACGGTTGCAGGCTTGAATGAGCATCAGAACGCGTATAAAGATCGTTGAGACTTAGATTACATCTTGTTACGAGTGTGTGATGAATGGAAAGATTGGTTGATGTATTCGAAGAGCTCTCCTATCTTTCATGGTGCGCATAACTTCACTTGGTATCGGATCGACTCAACCTCGTGGCTTTTTTCTTGGTCAAAAATGGTTATTCAGGAAGGGCACTTTCGAATACAAAACAATCATTCGTATCAATAAGAGTACGTTTCGAGATAAACCCAGTTAATATCCCTTCCACGGTGTAATTTATAATGACTATAGTGCATTATTGTAGTATATCATCTGCTATTTTAGCAAAAAAATTAATGGATAGTTTAATGAATAGAAACTCTACAACATATTTTATGTTCTGGTTTATTTATTTTCCAAATGGAAGTTTTCCGAACTCTTCTCTACTTTACTATTTTAATGTAGTTCTAGGTTATTTCCTATGTTTCTATTGAAGCGAAGTAATTTTTCTGGCTCATTTCGTAGCTAAGTATACATCGCATTTTCTCTCTTTTACTCCATGTACGAAATTCAACTCAGTGGACTTCCACGGTCAAAAAGCCAAGAAAAATAGCCGGCAAGAGAAGACAATCCCTTGAATCCATTGCTATGAAATGACTCATTTTACAGTGAATGTACCTTAATAATATGATCATAGATATAAACTTTTAATGTTATACGCCATTTCATTGTGATCACATTTTGATTTTCATCCACCCTGAACTTCATCAAGACTTCAGTTGTTACGATGAAGATGCCGAAACAAATAAGGAATTTCAGCAGTACGGTAGAAAACATACTTGGTACTTATTTTTAAATATTTGATTAAATTCCTCGTCAAATACTGACCGATCATCGAAATAAAAACAAACGATTTTTGAACAGTGGTTGAGTTTAATTTATTAAAAATACATTCAGCTATGTTTTCTCCACTGAAATTCATATCCAGTTTTAGTATCTTCATGCTATTTACTATATTTTCTTGATCGTTACCGTAAGGATTACCAGAGGATCTACGTAACCGTAATTTGATGAGACTGCATTTCAGGGAGGTGGGAAGAGGGGAGACCATCATATTCTTTGGGGTCCTTAAGTCTGGAACTCTCATGTTATATTGCTGGAAGTATTGAGACCCCAAAGAATAGAATGCCTTCCACCCAAGACACTTAACTCACTCATCTGGGATGCGGTCTCACTGAATTCACTATTGCCAGTTAATCTATATCTTTGTTGGGATGCTATTCTTTGACTTTGACTGACCATAATGGGTCAACGGTTGAATTTTCGCAAATAAAAGTGTTTTCCTCGTGTCCGGCAACCTGAGAATTGGCATCTTTGTCATTTAAAATCAGTTTTATTTTCTCGAAATTTTTTGGCATTGAAACATGAGGCTATTTTAGATTTTAGTTTGGACCCACGATGTGAGGTGACAATTTCAAAATTTTTAAATTGTCTTTACACTCAACAAAGCATAAGACTAGTTTCGATAAGTATGCCAATTTTCATGAAAATAGCTCGGTGGAAAGTGGCTAAAATTAGAGGTCCAAAATAACACGCGATCAATTGTCACGATCAAGTTCATTTTTTTCTCTATCTCGTATTTTCTAGCATTGAAACATGATGCAAATTTTAAATTTTGGTTTGGACCCGCATTGTGACGACAAATCTATACAGTTTTCGCATCAATCGACTTTCCAAACACCCAGCTTTTTTTCTGACTCGAAAATTTCTGTGAAAATCCCAGTCATTCTTTTTCATTGCTCGGTGGAAGCCTCACCCTTCGCCAGCGCCATCATCCCTCTCTGCACTTCTCTCCGGAGGGGGGACATTGGTGGTCTTTGTCGCGGGGAGCGACGATGAGACCCTTGAGGACGAGAAGAGAAGTGGGTGGGAATATATCCTTTTTATCCGCGGGGATGATCGAGGCATCGCTGTGGAGTGGGCGAACGTAAGAGAACGTAAGGGGGAAGAGTCAAGGAGAGAGGTTGGGTGGCGGTTTTTGAGGGCTGGAATATAGTGTAGCTCCGAGATCGCACTCAAGTGTGTGGGGTGGGTGGGGATTTTTGTCCCGAGGCCTTTGGGACCATTATTCGAGGTCAATTGAGTGCGTTTGTTGCGTCGCGCCGAGCGGGGGCAGTTTGAATAGGCCTCTCCCCCACTACGTCTGCATACGGGGGAGAATTGAGGAGAGGTGTGGGGGAATCTTTTTCGAGTCGAGTGTTTTGAATGCAAAGGGAGTGTGAGCTGGGGATTGACACGGGGGGGTATTAGGGTGTGAGAGTAGTCTGTGGAGGGGTAGCTATGGGTGAGGGAGGTGGGGCGTGGCGTGGATGCGACGATTTCGGAAGTGTCGTGGCATGGGGGATGCGGGTTATGGGTCGTAAGTGGGCCGGATGACGAGTCATATGCATATAACCGTGCGTCGCAGCTGAGGTGGGGAGAATAGGTCTGGGAACTTGGTGCTGGGGGATGATTTTGGAGATTTGGAACTTTTGTCCACCAATTAATGTGATTCAGGGTTGTTGATTTCAGTGTACGCGAGATACAATACGCCTGTCAGGAAGATGGGGTTGAGAAGTCCCCAACGGGTAGATATGGTTATGAAGTGCCAGCGTATAGGTTTTCCCTAACTGTTATTTATGGAGAATATTTTTATATTAGAGCTAGTTTACATAAAATATAATAATGTTTGTATAATATTTAAAATGTTCAAATTTGGGGATTGCCAATTTTTTCCATCAACTTGAGGTCCTCAAAGGTCTGGACTCATCAAAGCTCATTTGAGGCTTTTTGCATTTGGAGGCATGAGGATTTTTCTCTCTTATAATTGGACCTCAGTGGAAATAGTTTGAGTTATAGTTCATATGCCGGGGGTAAGACATGTCATGTGCATTAACCTAAAGTAGTATCGGAGGAAGAAGGGAATGGAAACGTGAAGGAGAAGAGAGTATGGTGCTGGGGAAGGATTTCGGAGATATGAATTATTGTGCACCAATTAATATGTAGTATGTAGGTATCGGTTAAAGGGTGTGTATTTGAAATAGTTTAGCATAAATACAATATTTAAAAAAGCATGAAATTCAGAATTACTGATATAAGGGCACGCGAGAATATTTAAATTGATACAATTGGTTATCCGGACCTTGAAAGACTCGTAGAGTTTCCACATGACCATTTCATCTTCATCGTCACTCTATATTTTGAATTTGCCGCGACCTCGCATTCTCGACCTAGTCTAACTTCGCAGCTACAGGTGGGGGCACTGTGGGAAAACCAATGAATTGAGAGGGTGAGTGGGTTAAAGTACAATGTTGCAGCTTCTAGAGTAATTTTAAAATTCTCATCGCTTGGCTGTGGCAACATTGTGACTGTAAGTTGGTGAACATTACTTTGCAGTATGGGGCGAGCCGCAGCTGCCATCTGCCTCGGAACTGATTCGGCATTTCATGTTAATCTCGTCAAAGTAGTTTAACACTGGTTTCGTTCGCTTCAAAAGCTTGTAGCAGCGTAGGTTGTGGGTCTTGAAATTTTAAAGTGAAACAATTCGTCTGGAATAAATTACTGGCTGCATTTGCTATAAGTGGAAGTGTTTCTTTACAACATGCCGAGAAGAAAAGGTTGGAAGAAACGGCAAATGAAGAAGGTAAGAGAATTCATTAAAATTACGGAGGAGTAACAATTTATTCGAAGCTAAGATTTTATAAGTCTCGCTAGATCAATGTGAGTCGTTGTAATTATACTGTTCCGCAGTTTCTTCCGTATTGCTATAATCGTGTGAATTTCAGTCAAAAACTGCAGCTGCTCTTTTAGTGTATAATTATTTCCATGTGATCGTATTTGCATTCTTTATGCTGATTCCTAGAAATTTGTGAAATAAGTGATACGTTTATATGCTTTAAAGGCCTGTTTACACGTTACATTAGCACGTACGAGTTATTTCTGTTTGCATGAATGGTTTTTGTGGACCGGAACGGAACATGTACGAATGCATGAACCAAATTAGAACAGGTTCTATTTTCCGTTCATGCATTCGCACAAGTTGGGTGGTTACACGGTGCATTTTCGTGCTCATTAAGTTGGCTTACATTATTATTGTAAACGTATATTTTTTTCATTTATTTGGCTATAATGTTGATTAGAAAATGAAAGAGTACGTGACCTGCAATTGAGAAGCACGGTTGGAATCCCAATAAAGCTAAATAATTTATTCTTTTGTGTGGTCACACATCTTAAAAGCCAGGTAGGTAGGTTACGGCCAGGCCGGCGTGTTAACGTAGCCTTGTAGCGATTTACTACGCTGAATAATAATTTTGTACGCTAAATAACACACTTGTGCCTTTACTGCTGTGAACCGTTTATTCTGGCTGAGACCGCTTGTTTATATAGTAACGGCGAATTCGAACGCCGTGCTGGAAGATCCTGGAACTTTCCCGATTCTGGCGGAATATCCGCCACAGCCTTATTTTTTAAAGATTTTTAGCAGAAGCAGAATAATTTCAATTGTATAGTTTGAGATTCACAATTGCTCACCACGGTCTATTTGAATTTTTCTTTGAATTGTATCTATTGAATTTTTCTACATGATAGCTACGTTTAAACGAGTGTTATTACATCAATATACCCAGTAATAATTGTGGCCCAGATATTTTAATTTTCCTTTCACGGGAGGTCCCAGCATATTTCTTATTATCATTCCGCGTAAAATTTGCTGGTATCTTTCAATTATTAAGTTATGGTAACATTCAGCAGATTGAGCCTATGAAAGTTCTTTATGTTAAAACTAATAATGCGTATGGTAATAAAATATATCGTCCGAATCATTGATGGAGATTTTATGGTAATCGAAACACGTGTTGTGAGCTATTTAGAAAGAAAATTAGAAGACACAGCTATATCTTTCATTATCATTCGATATGCTTTTCAAGGAAATCTCTCCGGAAATAGTTGAGTTATTCGTCACTTTAAAAAACCAGTAGATATGGGTGTCTTATATCTGCCTCTTTAGTTTCCCTATTCTGTGTAATCCTACGTTCCTACTTTTCTCCATTCTACCTAGGCGCTCCTCAAGCGTCCTCAAACATCTCCGGGGAATCTTCCCGACTCCTCACTCATCCTGTCTTCCTCCACCGCCCCCGTCAATGTCCACATCCTTTGACAGCTCCCCTGCCTGCACCATCCCCTCCACGCCAACCGAAGCACTCCACCCTATTGCTCCTACCTCCCACAGGCGCCCTCCCCTGGTTCCTCTCTCTCTCTCTCCTATTCACGTCGGGAGGTAGTCAGGGGGGGAGGGTTAGAGGGGCCTCCTTTCCCCCTCCTCCCCTGCTTCCTCTCGGGGGAGATAAGAAAGTCCCCCTCCAGTGCCGCCTTCCTTACCCTTCCCGAATCCCCATCTTCTCAAGCAACACACCCACTCCTGTCCCCAACGCACCAGAAAAAATCCTGAGACCAACCTCCCACCCCTTCCCCAGTGCTCTCTTCCTTATTCCGCTCCTTCGTCCACTTTTCTATCTCTTCCTTATCTTTCTCTCCTCTCTCTCTGTGAATTCGTTCATTCTCTCTTCTCTCCTTGTATCTTCTCCTGCTTTGAGAGCTGACTCAACTTACTGTGATTGCATTTTTTTTCATTGAAATAGCTACAATTTTTATTAGAAAATGGAAGCTTAATTTTAATATGAAATATTTCAATTTAAATGCATAACTTATGCAAATTCCCCTAAATCTGTGGTGGAATCATGAGTGATTATGTTTGATACGCATTAAGTCTTTGAGTGTTGGCTTGTATTATTTATTTTAAATGCAAATTTTTTCATTGATATAGCTATAATTTTGAATGAAAAATGATTGCGCAGGTGACCTGCAGTGCAGATACACAGGTTGAAATATCAATCGAGCAAAATAACTAATCCTTTTTGTGTGGTCACGAATCTAAAAAGCCAGGTACATAGGCGGCGGCCATGTCTGCATCTTTAGTAAGCCTTTTTAAAATTATTTTTAGCTGAACTATTTTATAACAATTACAGCTGATTAAGCCTGAGATAGTTTTCTTTGTTGAAACGAGTAATTCATCACTGAAAAAGTTCGTAGAAGTGGAGATGTACTCGACAGTCCCGGCCCTGCTCTACTTTACTGGATACCCAGTCATCCATTTTCGTCGTCCTTACCTCCTTTCCAGGCAGGTCTATCATCTCGTCCTGGAATATACCTTCAACGAAAACTACCCCGTACAGTGTGCACTAGACACGGCACCGACAAATGCTCCGCGCTACGGCGCTGGAGTAAAGTGTGCTCAAAATAATAACATTAATCTTCACAAGAGTACTCAGGGATTATACCGGTCAGGGAAATTATGGGTATGTCATGGAAATGAAAACATCGTGGCTGAACGCACAGAGCTTTGCTGTATTCGGGCGGCGAGGTGGGAGTCTTTTTGCCGTCCTGGCTGGTTGGCATGGGGTCGCGCCACCTTGACGCTCCTTGACTTAATTTCTGCTAGTACTGCTACGCTGGAATTTATTCCGCCGCATATCCTGGGTCATAAGTTCCTTTAAAAAAAAATGGTTCGCCATCGATATAAAGTTGGGGAAATTTTTCAAAAATCGGATTGTAAAGTCGGAGACAGAGCAAGGAGATAGGAATATACTTTTGAGGAGCATAGAAAGTTGTCATCATTATTTGAACCATCAATATACGTAGTGCATATTGGCGTATCACCAATCGATTGCTACCATTCAATATTATCTATCGGAATCGGACCCAATTGATCTTTTTTGACAAACGAATATCAATTATGAAAATCGTAATTGCCCTAACTAGTACACCTCCTCCTCCTCCACACTTGACGCCAGCCCTGTCACCTACCCCTTTCCCTTACCCTCTCCTCCTACACTCTTGGAACACCCTTTACACTTCCTGCCACACTCCCCTCTCCCAGTCCCCGCTCCCTCCCTCCCCTTCCCATTTTCCCCTCCTCCCCCTATTACCCCGCCTCTCCCCCCACCCCCGTGAGGAATACCCGCTCGCTGTATACATCCGCCGCTCACACCCTTCCCCTTACACACTGAGCCATGCATCTTTCATCTTCCTCGCTTTCCCTCCCCTCCCTCGCACCCTGTCCCCCCCCTCACCTCCTTTTGCGGCCCTTCTACAGCCTTCCCCACCCCCAGTCCTTCGCCTGCCCTCCTCCCTCCCCTTATCCTTCACCACCCTTCCTTCCACATCCTTCCTAGCTTTCCCGCCGCACACTGCCTCTATCTCTCATCCACACACATATTCGTACTTCCCCAAGCGAGAGAACCTTCCCTTCCTTCCTCTGCTGTTTGTCCCATCCTCCCTCTCTCGGTTCGACTTTCAAGTTTCTTTCTCTCGAATTTTTCCGACTCTTGCGCCTTCAGCAGTAGAGTTAACCTGCCATGACCCAATGTTGCTTCTAAGTAACATCAAAAATGTATAAATTTTCAGCTCTATTCAGTAAAGATTTAAACTACGCGTTCTTTTGCGCCGTAAAGTCTAATGGTTAAATATGGGGCTGCCACAATCGTTAAGATTGAGGAGAAAATTTTCACTTTTTTAAAACAAAAAGTCTTGAAATTTAATTTCACTCAAGAACAGCTCTGGGTTAGAAGGTGTTAATACTTCTAGATTGTGGGGTGCTGAGGAAGATATGAATGTTTACACTAAATATACGTTGTATTTGAGGAATTTTTTGTGGCGAAATAGATGATAAGCGTGTAAAAATTAAATTCAGTTCAAGGACCGAATTTAGTTTGATTCTAGTAGGCTGTGACTAAAGTAAGTGACTAAATTATTATACATATTGGTGATAAATGAGACCAATTGATTGAACTGAGAGTTATCTGTTTGAAAAAATCTTAAATGTGAAATAGATAGCGTTTGAAATTATTAATTAAGATTAATTAGGATTAATACGAATTAAGACTTGTGTATAATTATCAAGATTGAATGTAGATTCAATGACTGAATGCTGATCGGCAGTTCCAGGTTTTATGTATTTCCAGAATCAAAATGGTAACCAAGGATTCGTTACGAAAAATTTAATATTTGCTAATATACATGTGAAAAATGACCTAAAAATTAATCTATATCTTACTCTCAATGTTACAATAGCATTCTAAAAAATCAATTGAAATTTTTCTATTGCGTAAATTAAAAAACTTAAAATGAGCGAATTCTTTGAACGAAGAGTCCAAGTCCAAGTATATTTCTCGTTGTTGTTTTCCGCAGTTCCCAGCTTTGCAGCTGTCTCCTGGGCGTTTCGTTTAGTAATGTTGCAGGCAGATTAGTTGAACACGTTTTACAGATTAAAAGAGTCATGGCATAATAATACTGGACAGGGAATTAGGGGATAGGGATATGGGAAGGGTTGAGAGCACATTTGGGGAGGCGGTGTTTTGGTTTCAGCGGAGGTTCGTAGTCCCAAAGATTTTTTAATTTGAACGAAGATTTTAGTGTTGCATGAAATTTATACGGTAAATTTATAAAATATTTTTGTTAGCTGAATAAGTTGGACAATTGTATTTATAAAGTATTATAAATAATTGCAAGCGTATCTTAAATTTTACATTCTGCACTAATAGTGCTGATTCAATTGAATAACTAGCATCGTAGAAACTATTAGCCGTGTAATAATTGTTAGCTATAAAATAAACCAAGCACGAGTACAGTTCCACTATTTACCATTTGAAATTTATTTAGCGAATGGAGTTTATTGCGAAATCCATCGGAGCATAATCATCGTTATTACTTAAAATTTGGAATGAAATGTTTACTCATCGTTATGGTATCCGTCTAAATTATAATTTAATAAGAGTTTAAAACCTTCACGAATTTGAAAACAGTGACGCGCACTGGGATATATTTAGGGATCAGTCGTATGCACAAATTCACCGGCGTATGTGTTTCAGTCCGTAAAAGCGAAAGTTAATTATGAGAAAAGCCGAATGTCGATAATGCAAACGTTCTGGTACGGATTAAGCCCTCTCCATGGAAACGGCCATATCATGATCAACATTAATTTTAAGTTGAACCGTGCTTTTCATCTGTCACCATTGAAATGAGCATATATACCGATGTCAGTCGGCCTCTCGTATATTTTTCAAATTTTACCGAATAAGTTTATGATTTGATCCTTGTGTACCCTACCTAATTTTACATCTTTCGCATCATCCTTGCAATCTAAATAATCTAATTTATTTGCTCCAGCTATGAATTTGTTATTCTGGAGCAAATAAATATTTTCTCAGTGAGCACCGTCAAATTTTGTTTCAAATGCCTTGCTACTCAGGGGTTGAAAATAAACGTTGATTCCGGGGATAATTTTCTTCCTCAGTCAGCAATTTTAGTAAGCAAGTAAATCTACAATTGGTGAATCTACGAATGGTTTAATCCATTGTCAATCACTACTTTCATTTAATTTCATTTATTATGGTTTTAAAATCCTTGGTTTTAAAATACAAGTTATTCATATCGGTGCTTAAGTATCTATAAAAATGTATTGCATGTATGTAATAATTAAGTGGAGCTTTATTTCACACGTTTGATGAAAAAAATTGTATAAATTATCAAATATATCGGTCGATGGTCATAAATAAATTTCTTTTTCGGTTATTCATGAGAAAGTCTCTCATAACGTTAGTATCACTTTTAATAATGATAATAAAATGCAGGAAAATTTATATATATTTTTAATTTTGACCTGATTCTACAGGTTCGACGAATACCAATTTATTGTTTGGCGTAAATTTTGTTCGATGTGAAAGTTCCTTTTGGTATGCATGAAATCTTTAGCATGAAGGACCGTAATCGTGCAAGGTAACTCGCCATTTCCTCTCTGAATTTCTTCCCCCGCGGGAAGATCGGCCCTCCTACAGAAACAGGAAGAGAGGATAAGCTTCGTTCGAGCTCGAAGAAAGGCGACCTCTGATGCGGCCCTCCCGCAATTTTATGTAGGTTACGGCCGGGGGCAGGGAAGGGACGAGTCCGGTCAAAAACCTACTGCTCGCCTACCTACTTACGCTCACCCGCGTCGGCCAGGGGCGCTGATCACGTGAGGAAGGGCTTTAGTAGGGTGGGGTCGAGTCCGGAAACTTCGTTCTCCCAACCGCTATGGTGTCTGCATCCCACCCCTTAATTTTATCCTATAGGTACCCTCCTACTCGAGCGTAACACGGGGAGATGGTGAGAGGTAGGCTGAAGATGCTTTGCTCATATAACACTGGGTAGGGGCAGCATGAGAGTAACCATGAGCGAATGAAGGATATACTAAGAAGGTGGAAACAAGGTGGGGCCACTAATTGAGCAGTATGACACACGTAGATGCATGGTGCCGCAACACCAAGACTTGTATGGTGCTGCCTTTTATTTTCCCTCTCCCTAGGCAGTTTTGTCTGTTCCATGATGTTCCTTTATCTTCTTCCCTCCTTCATCTGTTCTTTTTTTATCAGCTTTTAATAAGGTCTATAATTCTGTTATGTAGAGTTCTTACTTACTAAACTGCCCACAGTGTTCTAAATTATGCGGACATGACTCCGTATACCGTACGTGACGATATACCAGGCGGTGAAAAGCATTCATAAATGCAAAATATGTTGTTGAAGAAGAGGATATGTTTTCATTTTCTACTTCCATTTAAACTATAGATAATTTTTGATTTACCTTACTTTCCTTTAATTATACATCTTTTGCCTGAGCCAACAGTTTACTTTGAATAAGCTAAGTCGCGAAAACCTCTTCAAAGAATCGTTCGCCCTCAAGTTGACTTCCACCATGGTCTCCAGAATTTGAACTGAATACATACTCAAATCAAGCTAACGATAAGCCCTCATTTGTAGACACATTATCTTCAGCGACATGACCTCCTCTCCCTTCCTCCTTATTTAATGTGCTAAATGAGGTTAGTAATCCTTATAGAGCATTCATTATTGGAGGCATAATTACAGATTATCATTTGGTTGTTAAAATAATGCATCATGATGTTTTTAATTCCAAATAATGTTGACTTGTCCTCCCCATATCATCCACTGTTTATGGTTTACACTGGCGTAAAGATGCGTAGTAATTAAAATGATGTGCATCCATGCTGGTAATTTCTGTGGAGGTCACTCGTATGAGGGGGTAAAGGATTTGGGTGAAAAGTCACGAAGCGGTGAGGAGATGTTTTATGGTTTATTACGTGTATCTAATCCCCTCGAGTAAAATCAAGACTAATTTAATTAGGTTCCTTTGAATGTGTAATGAATTTCATTATTTAATGATGTTATTTCAATTTTTATCTAGTCCCACCATCCATGCATCTTTTAAACAACTCCCTTGCGATAACATAGAGAGAATGTTTCTCAAGAAGCATTAAGGGCCGGTTTTATAATGTCTGGTTAAACTGGAGTTTAAGCTAAGCGTCGGTTAAGTCCCAGAATTCTGTTTTATAATCGATGGTTAAGCCAAATCTGAGCGTTAAAGTGGTAGTCAAGCTAAACCATGGATTTCCCTCGGGTAAAAAGTTAACGTGAAGTTTAAATTGTTGAAAATGGCGGATGTTTTGAAATGCTGAAGAACCCTACGATAATATACGGAAGAAATAATCGACCAAGCGCAGCATCCTCCGTTTTTATCCGTATCTACGATATCAGCAATCAATTTCCAATATTTTTAGCACCACAATAGCAATGTAATAAGTGAAATATTTCCATAAGACCGGTGATATATCCGGAACGGACCACTATTCTACGGTATTCGCTACGAAATCCTTACAAACATCTCAAGTTTGATAATAATCACCATCCAATAAATAATATTGTCTATTCTATGGACTGCAGTCGGAGATCGTGTGCTAAACCCCTGAAAATGTTGAAGTTATGCAATATTTGTGCCGGCGTAGGAGTTTGTTATGATTTGTGCCAGCCAAGTGAGTTGATGAAAAATACTAGAATTACATATCGGAGGGAAGGAAGGAGGTGTAACAGGAGTGTAGGTATAGAAATCTGTCATTACCTGGTTTTGCTGACTTCATCAACGATTTCAAAATGTGTCGGTGTTTACAAAGACAGTTTGAATTAGAAGAACAGCCAAGTTTCGTATTTGGCAATCGAAAGCGAGAAAAAGATCGTATCTACTGATTGCATTCTGATTTACTAGCATGTGATATCACTATAGAATTTATGATTAATTGTGAGGATATATGTTATGAGGTGAAAGTATTTTCGTATTTCCTTTTCCAAAGGATGTTTGTCAAAGTACTACTATAAAAATTGTAGGTAAGTCCATTAACAATATTTGGTGTACGGCTTGGTATTTCTTGGAGATAAATATGTAGGAATAAGTGAGGCAAGTGAAATATTGCGTGAAAAAGAAAGTATTTAGCACGTTTCGTACGTAATGTATACAAGATACTGTTTGAGTTTTCTTTGGAAGCTGAGAAAGGCAAATTGATACAACCAATACAGCTCGTGTGGGTAAAAAAGTAAGAATGACTGATTTGCTCATAAGATGGTATGATATATCAATGAATTTGTGAGGCAAATGAGCCTTTGGAGTGTGGAAGTTTACTAATTATTGTACGTTTTGTGACTAAAGTAATGACCTCTTATCCTTTTGATAGAAAAAGATTTGGAAAGGCACCTTAAGCAAGAAAAGTCTTCTCTTCTCTGAGCGTTCTAATGTGTAGCCTTCGACGGAAAAAATTGCGACTTTATTGCCTAAGTGCTGTTCGTAGCCAAACACAGGTTATGTACTATTAAAACCTCCTAGCAAATTATCTACCATCGAAAGTAGCTGCAGAGCTATAGAATCAGTGGTGCATCTGCCATCAAAAGTAGCTTCAGAGCCATAGAATCAGTGGTGCCCATCTAGATATCTCATGTTAAAATATAAGAGTGCCAATTTGGTTACCAATACTTATCTTATTTCAGGCTTGAATGTTTTAATATGGTGAAAATAAACAATTCGATACTTATCCTGAAAAAGTTTAATTTTATTCCATACATTTGAGCCTTAATTCAAGAGAATTTGGACCCTTGTACCTGAAGACTCATGGAAAATATGGAATATATGATATCAAAGCCAGATCAATCAAATAAATATTATTTTAAGGTTCTTAAGCATTGTCTGCTCAGGGAATACATATATTTATTGAGGTTCTCAAGCATTGTCTGCTAAGGGAATGTTTGAAACAATCAGAGTCAGTTGTATTTCTTACAATATTGAGCCAGCTGGGCTACTCTTGCTTGCTATTGGGGAAAGCTGTTGTCTGTGTACATATGTATTTGCTCATGAGGATGAATTTACAGGAAATGACTGCATTCACCACCATTCCATTCATTATTTTCTATGCTTATCAGTGACCACTGAAATTTTTTCATCGATAAGCTCTTTCAAAGTACCTTGTATGATATTGAGCAAGATATGGTGGAAGTTCTTCATATTAGTAAAATAAAACATTGCAGTATTTCCACTGATTTTTATTATAATAAAATCAGTGGAAGTATTGCAATGTCTAATTTTACTAATGACTCTATCAAAGTCTTAAGTGGGATCCTTGGTATGGTTTCTTCCTAAAATATTAACCCTTACTACTACTTGTCGACGTTTAATTAACTAATATGTTTAATAAGTCTTCAAAGGATAAGTGAAGACATATTCCTATAACAGCCAATTTACATCACATATCTGGTACACTCGTTAGTTTCTTGGGATTTCAATCCCATACGTAGCTTTTATTAATTTTTTCATGCTCCATCCATTGAACTGTCACTAATGAGTACATACGTTCAAAAAATCGATTAGGTATAACATCATCAACACTTATAATCATGCATGACTTGATATCTCATTCCATTCCTTACTGTTATAAGTGATTTACTCATTAAGGTTGACATATTTCTTAGTAACATACATGGTTATTCCATTTATTCCAGAACCATTGTCTCCCTGCCCTTGCTTGTTACTCAAAATCCTTACCTTAATCCCTGTTGTCGGCATTTCAAGCTTGATGAACACTTCACATTCATCTCCTGCATTAATTCCCTTGCCTCATTTATCTCGTCTAGCACTTCCTACTTCCTTTTCCTCTGTCAATCTTATCTATACATTCCTGTATCTATACATTCTTATCCTCCTTCTGGGTCAAAAATACCAGTTTCATAGCAAACCTTACTCCATATATCTTAACCAGACTTCTATTTGCACTTTGGTCCTGTGATTTTCCCATTAATTCTCCTCTTTTTATTTATTCCAAGGATTATCTCTGTCTCATCTGTCTCGCTGCGATCTGCATCACTAAAGATATATTTTAACATGCATAGCTGCAACGTATGTAATGAGAAACAGTCTATGTTCATGTCACATAGGCAAATTTTCTTAATAGATTTATGGAAGTGGAGTGGATGTAAGGGAAATTGCTTCTTTGATCACTTCATAAATAGAACATGGTACGGTAAAATTCTGTGAGGAAGTCATACTATTGCATTTATGATAGTGGAAGCACATACATTAATTATAAGTGAGTGATGTCAGTGTGGTGCATTCAGAGATGACTTGGTACAGCAATCAAAAGGATTACCCCAGAAGTAGGTAGTAAAAAAAATTACTTACTGTGACTACATGTAACAACATAATTCTATTGAAAACTCATATCCCAAAAGACAGTTGCAATGAAGGAGTCATCATGATGGAGTCCTTATGCTTTGCATTTGATGCAAATAAATTCTTTAAATGCTGTATAAATAACTGTATCTTTGTACCGTGACGGATCCATGGAGGGGGGGGGGCTAAGGAGGGTATCCAATTTACTCCCCTTGGGTATCCACTTTACACTAGATAGAATGGTGGTTTATTTCCGACTCCCACTACAGCTGGAATTTTAACCTCATCTAGCCCACCCCCTTGTCCCTATCCTGGATCCACTACTGTCTTTGTATAATTTAGTAATCTGCTAAATATTTAAAACATGTTCAATGAAATCTTCATATTTTGTGGGCTGAGAATAAAAGAAAATATCTATCACATATATAGTATAGTATTCATAAACACCACTGAGAGTTGAAAATTAATGCTTTCATTCTGATTAGATATGTTTTTTGACAGATTTTTTATAAATTGAACCCAGAAACTTTAATATCTTTGCACCCCATCTCTTTCCCTTGAATCTTAAATACAACACAAGCCTTTGCTGTTGATTAGATATGAAGTTAGTTATGTTAGCACTTAAAACTTATTCTTACACAAGGTTTGCAAAAATAGTATTAACATAAAGAATAGATCCCCCATCCCAAGCTATGAGCCAAAAAGAGTTGCAATATTTGTTACAGATGCATATTTTTATAACAACATGCAGCCTACTTGTAAAGTATGAAAGGTTTGCTGCAAACTGTACATTTATTTAATAATTGGATAGCAGGAGCCCTTGAAGTAACTGTGGTAGGATTATGCATAAGTTATTCAAACTTTATTCATTCTTCTCTAATTATAATTTTTGACTGTGAAGCTATGTTCATAATCAGTGATTTCTGAACATCCATTCAATTGAAAATTGCAATGAATACATTCTCAATGGCATTACCATAAAGACTCACAGTCATCCCTATTACAATATCAACTACACTATTGACAGCCAGTATCAAAATGTTTCACTTTATACTTCAATGGTAAGGGCTACTTGGTGCCATGCAATAGATTTTGGTATCTGTAATGAAGAAATTTAAACTTAGTTCTGTCCCTCATTGAAAATTTATTTGCCAGAGATTATGGATTTCATGAAACATATTGCTTCTTAACAGTATATGTATATAAATAATCATAAAAAAGATGAGATAATTTAAAGTTATGAAATATCTGCTGCTAGCTGACAATTATATGGCTCAATTCTTTTCGTGTCTGTAACACGAGTGGCACATGGCTGAATATACCTCCTCATTGTGAAAATTTTAATAAAACTGAAAATGCTCTATAAAAACACAAAAATCATCAAAGGAATTACCATGAATTGATCATAACAATGACATCATTGTGACAGAAGCCTCGTTATCGTTTTAATGAACACTGATGAATTTTTCTATTAGACGGTGGTTGGTTATAAATTCTGTTATTTAAATTATGGCCATGGTGAGTACTTTGAAAACGGGAAAGGCTTTGATTATTCACAACTTGCAGGCTGTTCCTAATTCCGTAGGGAACGCAGAGATGATAATAAATTAGCGTAACGGCCATACTAACACTAAGAAGATATATCTTACTGCAAAAGAATGATTAAAATTTATCGTCATTATGATTAAATTGTAGCCTCAAAATGTTCCTAAAATCGCTCTGGTGGCGTACTCAATAGAAAACCATTTCAATTGGTTTCACAATACAAATGAGAATCTTCGTTCTCGAATAATAAGCACAAACAAGGTTAATATACCACTATTTCTTGAAAAGGGACTCCACCTTGATTCAATCCATTAACAAATAGTAATTCATTATCTCCGTGTAATTTATGGCTTACACAATTAACACTTGTACATGCCAAATATTCACAGATCGAGGCGAGTATTTTTATTTTAACGACACACTGATGATTGACCATAAGATCGTCAACGATTAAAACCGAAAATATTGGCGTCATCTTCGTTTTCAAAGCTAACCATCACTTCAAAAGAAACGTAAACAATTCTTTCACCACTCTCCAACTCGATTTTTTTCAATTTTGACTTTCGTCTGTTTCACTTTTCGCGATCAATTGTTGGTATGAGAATTACAGTAGCTGCGCTTTCCTCTCGTTAAAGTTCCCATCAGCCAACCGGCGGTAGGATTTGCTTTATAAAACACAACCTCTCGTTAAACTCCACGTTACCGTAATCTCCACGTCAACTTAACGTGAGGTTTAACCAGACATTATAAAACCGGCCCTAAATGGTACGTTATGACGCATACAACCATTCGTGCAGTGCACTGGGTTGGAAAAATATAACAATGGGATACTTTTTCCGCTCTTTTCTGTAGTCGTAAACTTGTGTACTCGTAATCAAAATTGATCATATGATTTTTGTGATCATCGCATAGTACATCTTGATATGTACATCATGATTATATAAAATCTTATTTTCTATGTCTGCTGATAGCTAAACAGTTATTTTAACCTAAATCTTTAAGCAATATATTATTTTGAAGGTGTCATATCGCTTAAGGATTTCTAGATTATTCATCGCTTGGTTCATTTCATTCCCTCACCATCTATTTACTATTTTCCCATTTGGCATCAATTAAAATAAATTACTTTTCATTAATAATTTATTTTCTTCTTAATTTCAGGTAAGTGCTTCCCATAAGCCTTCGAGTAGTTGAGAATTTCCTCCCCTGGCGTTTGTAAGTCCTATGAGTTAACGGAACGTAAGTAAAGCGCTGTAAACGAGGTGAACGAAATGATTGTAATGATGGAAAGTTTTTGGAATTTTTGGGGTCTGCTAAAATTTATCTATTAGTCTTGCTAACCCTAACACTCTTTTGCGGTATTTTTACTTGAATTTGCCATTGCGCATTACTCGTGACGTTATGGAAAAAACGAAATGCCATTTCCAGTAGTCGACATGCAACCATTTTATTGCTGGGAAAATACTTTGCTGGAATCTTGCTTACATCTTGCAATAAATTAATTGCGGTAGTTTGAATAAGTAATAGTGCGTAAAACTGGATATATCCACCTTTAATTTGCCAGATTAAATATTGATGATTTGAAATACTGCGTAAAAATGCTCTCTTATTCTTGCAGGCCTAAATCGTTGAAAAATAAAATAAAATTTTAGTTCCCAAACAAGGTTTTTGGCAGTATTTAATACATCCACACATCCATATTAACATCTCTAATTACAAAACGTATTATGACATTTACAGATTCTTCATTGATATATATATTAAGACGACTATATTTTATATCCTTTCTCTCCCTAAGCTGGCTGTTTTGAAATCGTCTCCGCGAACGTTTAACAATGAACGCCTAAAATTATGAATTAATCCCAATTTCCATTATCTCCCATAGATAAGTAGCCATCTTTGAAAGTGATGTTGGTGATTCCAAGGAAGTGGATGTCTAAAATTTCCGAATAATCCCAATTTAGCAAATGAAAAGATTAGTGTCGTTGAAATAAGTTGATATTCGGTGCATTATTTGTGGAATCCGTTCGTTTAGATTCTTGTTTTTATTCAGCGCATTAAGGTGATAGCAGTAAAATGGGTTGAAAATCTTTTGCATTTTTTATGATAATATCAATCCGTTCTCTGTCACTGAATGGAGAGTATCGACCAAAATACTTTTATATTTCTTTTTAATTAAACCGCCCATGTTTAATATTATCTTTGCGTTTATCCGTTAGTTGTCGTTAAATAATAATTCAAGCACGATTTTTGTGAATAAAAGAATGAGAAACTCGATTATGTAGTAGCTGATATAAATTCAGATAGTATTTTCCCGATTTTACTTTACCCAAGGTCCGAGTATTTCCATGACCTCTGATGTATTTTAAGTTTAAGATTAGTCTTGACAAGTCAGAGAACAAAAAGAATCATCAATATCATTCCCTGAATTTATGAATGCCCAGTCGAAACAGATCTTTTTCGTGATATCATGATGCCTTGCTGAGGGGATTATTTGGTTATATTTTCTTCTACGAGTAACTTAATTTTGAGTGAACATTAATTGGGCCAAAATAATGCCGCATTATTTCAATAAGGAGTATTTTAATACTTCTTTTTGCACTGGATACTTAAATATTCTTGAGTATGTATTCATTTTGAATGTACAGCCATGTTGAAATATGGTCGAGGTCCCGTCATTTATGCATGATTAGTCCTTCATAAAATTAATTTATCATATTAATAACATAATAATTTGGATTAAATGGAATGAAAAAAAAATATTAATGTAATAAACGGTAGGAAATATGGAGGAAAAATTAATGGTCATACCAAAGCAGAGGCATGGGAACAAAAATTTGAGTTTTATCACCGTTTTCATTTTTGGCCAATAAGGCATTTATTTTAATTAATTTAATTGGTGCATTTTGAAGCAAAAGAGCTAATTATGGATAACATATTCCATTTATGTTGTTACACCGAGGTAAATATCCAAAGATAAAATGTATAATATTTTTCACCTATAATAGGTGCATAAAACATTTCCCAGGTTCAGGTGGTAAATTGATCCTCTAAGTACTTAAAAAGAGCCTTGTTATTTTTAAGAACAAATATATTTTATTGTCTGAATTTGCAAAGTATTTCGTGAGTGGTATGATGCCTTTAATAATTCCAATCTTTGCTTACGTCGCTGCCTTTGAGATTTTCATTAATGTATAATATGTCATTTATGTTGTTTTTACCGAGGTGAATATCCAAAAAGAGATTCCATAAAATTTCTGGTTAATGCATAAAAATATTTATCAGGTTTAGGTTGTAAATTGATCCTCAAAGTATTTAAAATGAACCAAATGTAATTTTCCAGAAAAAAAATATTATTATTTTCTGCAGTTACAAAGGCTTTTACATCTTACCCCACATCCAGTGGCGGATCTATGGGGGGGAGTTAAGGAGGCTATAGCCCGCCCCCCTTGGATATCCAATGTACACAATGTAGATAGAATGGAAATTTTTTCCGACCCCCATTACTGCTGGAATTTTTAACCCCACGAAGCCCACCCCCTTGTCCCTACCCTGGATCCGCCACTGCCCATATCGCTTCATGTAAGATTTTCATTCATTTCGACAACGATCGCGAGAAAGTGATAAATTCCTTGGTATTTACCAGGATTAATGCTCATGGTATTTACTCCATCGGATATCCCCAGATATATTACATCACTGGGCACTCGTGGAGATATTTTTTCAAATGAGTACACGCTATAATTTTAGTTAGGGGGAGAAGAGCAACAGTTAAAAGGAGTACGGGGATCGAAAAGACGAGATGATTACATTATACCCACCACCCCTAGCTGTGCCTTTCCCCATCCGTTTTGTCCCTTTGGCAGGTAAGCCGCCCAACCCTTTCCTCCCTTATCCCAGCCTTTTCCCATCCCCCTACCCACTATATTCGCCGCGACACGGCTCCGGGGCCTGAGTGTAGCGGAGCGCCGGCTTGCACCGAACCTCCTTCCCCACCTCTCGCGTCCGCACTGCCCGCGATCGCGTCGAGTCAGCTCCCCCACTCCCGCTCTCCATTGCTCGAGTGACCGGAACCCACACGTATACACGCACACAAGCCTCGCGCAAACACAGAAATTTGCATGAGGAGAAGGTGGAATGGGGGGAAGGGGGGATGGTAGGTTTTGCGAGCCCTGTGTTCGCGGCGTTGGATGTACGGTGGGTGTAGCGGGGGAGGTTATATGTCGAAAGGATGGAGTAGGGAGAGAGGGTAGGTAGGTACCGAAGCGCCTAAGGGACCACACCCCCAACCACCGCCGCTACTAGGCTGTATTCCGCCAGCCCTCACGACCCCGTATCCCATTCCACGAGCCCCTATACTCCTGTCCCTTCCTCTCAGGCCTTGCATACCCTGCCATTTCACTCTCCTGTACCCTCTCTCCTGCCGCCCTCCCCGGGTCCTCTGAAACCCAACGCACTTAAATAATAATTCATCCGTTTCTCGCTCACTCCAAGTTCGCAGTCCGCTCCCTATTCTACCCCTCCTCCTCTTGGGTTCCAGTTGCCTCCAGCTCTTCCCCCACCCTCCACCACATCCATCACCCCACCCCCTTTCTCCTCCTCATACTCCCCGCACCCTTCCCCGTGCATCCAAGCCGGTTCCTCCCCCTACGTTCACCTTTCTCCCCTCCCCTATCTCCCTCCTTCCCCCTCCACTTAACCCCCTGTATACCCCACCCCATTCCCCTCTCCGCAATAGTGTTTTTTTACTCTCTCTCTCTCACTGTGTCCCTCCAAAAAAATTTTTTAATTATTATTTTTTTCCGGAATTTTTTTTGTTTCACTGTTTACTCCCCTGCTCCCACCGTTCGCTCTTGTTTTTAATTCGTGCGTGACACATTTCCGTCCCCTTCCCACCCCCTCTCACTCCCCTTCCATTACCTCCACCTACTCTCCCCCCCTCCCTCTCACAACCCTTTCCCCTCCCTGCGTTTCTTTCGGCATTCGACTCATTTCCAATCCAATTATTTCGCCGATCAATGGGATCTTAATTTCGGCCAAAATGGAACCGTTTGGCACGTTTTGTGTTCCACGTTTTTTCACCCACCCTCCTCTGAATTTGCTGCCCACCGCGCCGCACTGTGTTCCTACTTAAAGCTCCATTTTTTTTACTCGATATGCACACACCATAGGTTGCGTTTTTATCTCCCCCATTCTCCTTGTTATTTTTGATCTCATTCTTGGGTACATTTGTGTGTTTATCGTCATCAGCAATTTTATCTCCATGTCCGTAAGAGCTGCTAAAACTTTAAAACTTATGGTATTTTAAATGAGATTAGAACATACGTAACAATTTCTAACATAAAGGTGTTTATTCTATTGGAAATCCCCACGTATTTCCCAAAAGGATATTTACTGGAAAATTCAGGAGGAGATAGAAAAAATATTAAAGCTAATTTTTCCTCTTCAATTTGTTTACTTTTCGAATAAAAATATTTCTTTTGCCGTTTTGAAAATTGCCAATTAATTACTACTTTTACTACATATTTTAATATCTTTATCAGAATTATTTCTCCAAATAATTCTAGCCATTAAACACCATTTCCCTCTTTATTATCACGACTTAAAATCTTACTCACCATTTTCATACTAATTTGCTTAATTTGGTTCCATAGGTATACATGTGGATATAAATGAAGCAGCGGGTGCTTTATACGGTTTAGTAACCTGTTCATTCTTCAATTTTTATTAGTTAATTATTAAAATAGGTATTTTATGAGATTGTAGAGACTATACTGAATTAAATCAGCTTATTTTCAACTGCAATAAAGATATTGAGTTTATATTTTTAATAGATAGGTGGTTTTAAAACCAGACGAAAATCTCTCCATTACGTTATTTCCTGTAAGTTGCCAGACGTCAACTGGCCAGTATCCCCGAAAAATTCGTTCAAAGATTTGAGTCAACATTTTCTAAATGATGAATTAAAGAAATCATTGAACCCATTTCATAATTAGTTGGAAGGGTAAGAAAGCACCGTTAATATTCATTGGGATTGTAAGTGAAGCCATGATTTGATTACTCATTTAAATCTTGCGAATAGCATCCAATGTTTCAAAGAGTGTTTTTTTCGAGCTATTTACCGCCATGTTCTTCACTTAATTATTGCCTCCTTTTGTGCAGGGAAAGGCATTTGAGTAAGTTACTGTACACGTTCCCTTTCATTCTTCCCATTTCCTTTTCTTTTACCGCTCTCGCACCGTCGTAAGTAAGGTTTTACCCATTCGAATGTTATCCACACTCGTTCTTTGTGTTTGCTCTCCTGTGTTCCTCCATTTTTATTCCCTCTTCTTCCACCTCCCTTTTTCTTTCTCCTCTGCATCGTTGCCTCGCTCCCTCTACCGTTTCTTTTCATCTTACCTTCCCTTCCTCACTTCCTAATTTTATCTCTTTTCTCCCTCCCAGCCTCTCCCACGGCCGTTTTCTCTGCTAATCTTTATACGTCTGTTTCTTTGGCTACCCCAAACATATTGTACTTATCGTAACGCAGTTTCATCTATATATTTCATTTTGGAATTTTGATGAACTTACAATTAGGCTTTGAAATAGTCAGTGACGATTTCTCGGGATTCATCCCGGGTATGGTCTTCCATATCTCCTTCCGACGTTTCGACATACAACTCGATGCCCATCAACCTCAGGGATTCAGGAATCCAATTTGGAATCTCTGAATGCCTAAGGATGGTAGGCGAGTTGCGCATCGAAACGTCGGAAGGAGATGTGGAGGAAATCATCTTACCCGAGAAATCTTCACTGCCATTGTTCGCTGGGAAAATTACAAAAACTGTGTCATTAATAGAATTCGTTTGTAATATTATCATCACAGTGAAATACGGAACCGAAAAAATATCGATCACGTTATTTTCCCCATATTTTACGTTCCCTGACTGGACTAGTTGGAAAAACGTCGGCCTCTCCTGCCTTCCATCCCTTCTATTCGTCGAGAAATTCACTCCCTCGCCTCTCTTATACTTCCTCTTGCTCACAAATACCCTGCGTCTCCCCATCGTCTTTCCCTCCCCCCCTTCCCTTTTCCTTCTACGTAAACTCCTCTTTCCCGATCCTCCCTTGGGCTACAACCTGGGATGGGATGAAAGAAGATGGGGAGTGAGGGTGAGATGGAGCGGGACTGGGTGTTGTTAGGGTGAAGTGAGAGTAGCGGGAGCGGGAGGAGGGATCGGAGGAGAGTTGGAGACGGATCAGCCGCTCCACGGGGAAAAGGGTGACTGGGTCTTAGGAAGAGGAGGAGGAGGCGATATGCTCGGATGTAATGAATTACTCGTGCAGGAATGGGTTCGTTCAAGGGTTTTTAGCTTGGGGGGATGGGGACCGCGGGATCTTCCTTGAGATATACCTTAAATATCTCTTTCATTAATTTTATATAAGTCCAATTATAATAATCAATCAAATTTACCAGGCAAGGTTTTTGATCAGGCACAATTTTCTATGAATGTTTTATATATGATACGTTTATTCTGGGGATTTCCATTGAGTCCATATTTTATTTTATTTTAGGCCTATAAATATGCTTTCATGAACCTCGCCTCCTCCATTTTTAAATCCTGATTTGGTGACACCTAAGCTGTTGCCACTCTCCAACCCTTAAGACCCTTTTCATATATCATATAAATATTTTTAAATTTATTTCTTTATTCTTCGTAAGTTTTTATTTGCCAACTTCTGTCAGCTAATATCAAAACCTAACTGTCGTGTTTGATGGTGAACATAAATTAATGCAGGAAGAAATATAAAATAAAACTTGTGCGCAACGCAAATAAAAGATATTTGAGTATGAAATTATCAGAAATGGTTTTAACTTGATATTCTAAAAGAAATAACTTGAAATCACCAAAAACGTCGTAGTTTAAGAATAAAACTTGGGTCAAAAATTAGAATGGAGAGGGCCCGGGAAATGTCCATCTCTTTTAACTTCCATTGAAGTGTGTACAAGGAATTGATAGTCATGAAGAATGTGTTCCAATAAAGTCAACGTTGACTAAAAAATATACAAATCTAAAGTTTGAATGCGACATAGGTTTCTTGTCATTCCACATTGAGTCGGACAGCGTGCACATATTTTCCCATCTGAAGCCAGCCAAAAAAACTTTCACTTATGGAGGCTCCTAGATTCTCACTTATAAAGGCTTTCAAGGGTAAAAATGACGGGAGTTGGCATTGAGTCTCACTTATAGAGATTTCCCACTTAGCCAATCCTCACTTATACAAGTTTGACTCTATTTCCTTTCTCGACGCATAGCATTTACATTCCATGTTCCTTTTTTAACCGTCCTAGGTGAATCCATGTCTATGGGAGATGCCTTGTTCTTTTTAGCAGCGCCGTCCCATGACTTTTTTCAGCTGTCTTTCCATTCTTCTCTTTCTCCTGCATTGCTTTTCTCCCCAAATATTTGGAATTACATTTTACCCCGAGCTTATATCTTTAAATATTGAAAAAGAACTATATTTTTTTAATTTTGCAACACCTTTCTCTAATTAAAAGCCATTCGTTTGGATATAAAACGTAAAATATGCGAAAAATAATAGCCACCCAGGGGTGTCGGCTCTTAATTTTACTCCTTAATTGTAGTACTCCATTTTATTTATGCTACCCAGATGTTCTTCTTCTAAAATTGAAGCCACGATCATCCTCTGCCATCCCTCAACCCCAGCTTTCTCTCCTCTCGCTGCAACTTCATTCATCACATTTCGTTCCCAACGTACGTGAAAGCTCGTCCCCACGAAATGTGCCGGCAAATTTTCCGCCAACATACCCTCTCCACTTCACATCCTCTGATGGCCTAACCTGAATAAGGCGTCACGCCTCGCCCAGGGTTCGAGGGCCTCCCGCTAACCCGCGTTAAGATGACGCGGCGTAACGGGTTACGTCGCTGGGAGGATTTTCTGCGGGGGCGTAAATAAGGAAGGAGGCGGCGGCCTCCTCTAAAACCGCGTTAAAGATTTATCCGAGGGAGGTGGGGCGGGGGTTTGTGAAGGCGGCAGGATGATGAGGAGATGAGACGGAAGGGGCGGAGTTGCGGCTGAGGCGGGGGCGGGAGGGGGCGGAAGTGATAAGAAAGTCTCGCCGTCGAACGGAGGCGCGAAGGCCTTTGGGGGGGCTGGGAGAAAGGGGTAGTATGAAAAGGGAAGGGAGGCGAGAGCAGTTGATGGAAAGCTAGGTGAGAGACTCACTCATTATAGGAACAGAGTGGTTGATCGAATGGGTAGCTCGATTTTTTTCTCGTATTGATGGATGCGTGGAATACTCAAATGACTGTTTCATTTTTAGAATATAATTGCTGTTCATCATCGAAGAAGGTAGCTATATTACAGTCTATCCTATCTTTACGGTTGTAATCTCTTATAGAGGCCGGATCGTGAAGCAAATTTCTTCGTATGTTGAATCGGCATCTATTCCGATCGAGGAATGAATTTAATCAGCTTTTGTACGCGTAAATTTTGCGTCGTAAAAGTTATTTTTGGATAGAAATAAGGCGTATTATCATGTAAATGAGGATACAGTGAGCTAGTGAAAGCAAAATCGGAAAAATGTGAAATTTTACAGAACGGGCTCTAAGCTAGCTCAGTTCATATGCCGAATGCATCGCAAGTGGAACCCATCTCAAAGTTTTGGCATTGATTGAATTTATTTTACATGGGCTTACCATGCGGTGCGTAGTTTCCATTTTATATCTCTTGCATTGAGTATTTTTTTTGGCTGTTAGTACATCAATTTTCGAAAGTCACAAAGTATTTTGTAATTATCCTGAAAAAACATTTTATTTCAGCATCTAGGTAGTTTTCATGGTCAATAAAGCATGTCTTGCCAAAAACTATGCCCATTAGTCGCTCAGGGAAATAAATTATGTAGTCTCCTTCGCGCTAAATGTGTGACATTCTTATTCTAGTAGCTTTGTCTGACTTGTACCTTTACCCTTTAAACGATAAAATGTAATGTTGATAGATTTCTCGGAGCCTTTAATTTGTGATATTTTCAATAGTTTAAGGATTTTCTATCCTTATTAGATTGTCTCTTGCATAAGGAGATGAAATTTGGAGGCAATATAATATGGTCTAAGTCAGGGATGAAGGGGAAAGTGATAAGGAAGGTTCGTTGGGGCGATGGGGTTCGGGAGATGGTGGAGTCGAAGGCGGCAAAGACGATGATGGGCCTAGGGAAGAAGGTGTTGCGGAGGTGATGGCTGGGAGAGGAGGGAGAGAGAGAGAGAGAGGTCGTAGTCTTGTCTTGTCAGCGGAGCTCCCAGAGTGCGCCGCGCGAAAGTGGGAGGAGAGGCGCCATGCTTTGGGGGGGAGAGGGTGGTTTTTATGGGGGGATGGTCTCCCCCTGCGTGGGCGGTGGATGTGGAAGAGGGGTGTTGTAGAGGAGCAGCTGCCTCGTAAAGGGAGGAACAGGATTTAAGGAAGGAGAGGAGACCTTCACCCTCTTTTTAGGGTGTGGCCTCGAACTTCGCGAAAGATTTCTTCTTGGCGGCATTTTTACTAACCTCCCATCTCATCCTCCATCCTTTTCCCCTCACTTTTTCATCTTTAACTCACCTTCTTGCATCATCCCTTTATCTCCTAATATCTCCACAGGCCCACTCAAACCCCTTCTTATTGAATACTGGAAGATGAAGAGCGAGTACCTAGTAAATAAAATGTCATTGAATTTCTAATTTTTGGCAAGTGTTACTATTTAGGCAGTACGTTAGAGGAAAACGGATACAGTAGTAAGGACATAAGGAAGAGAATCGCATTAGCGAAGGAGGCATTCATGAACAGGATGGAGCTTCTGAGAGGATCGTTGTGTAAGAGTTCAAAGAAAAGGTTAGTGAAGAGTTTGATCTGGAGTGTTGCTCTCTACATTGCGGAAACGTGGACACTGAGGAAAGAAGACGAGAGAAGATTGGAGGCATTCGAGATGTGGGTATGGAGAAGAATGGAGAGGGGGAAATGGATGAATGGAGAGGAAAAGGAATGACGAAGTGCTGGATATGGTTGGCGAGGAGAGGCAGCTTTTAGATGAGATACGGAGGAGACAGAAGGTATGGATGGAGTTAGTGCTTAGCGGTGAGGGGATGTTGAAAATGGGGTTAGAGGGTAGAATGTTAGGAAAACGAGGGAGGGGAAGGAAAAGAATAGGATTTTTAGATAGATTGAAAGAGAGTAGGCCTTACAGTGAATTAAAGAAGGTAGTGCTGGAAGGAAAGGGAGGCTCCCAGCTCACTTCTTGAATACTCCATGAAAACCTACCTTAATCGGTAGACTACTAATAATAATAATAATTCTAAGTACAGTAATTGTTTTATAAGGTTCTTAAATTTATTCGGACATAAAGTTCTTTATCTTTTTGGATAGTTGATGGAGAATTTTCGCTGCATGTTTAAGGGACTCATTTGCTTATTTACCTATCCAATCCATACTTCTGTTAAAAATAATGTGAGCGAATCATTAAGTAGCATTTCATTGTGAAATTGTTTTGTAACCCGTAGCGCAGATAATCATAGAAAAAGGCAATATGAAAAGGTAAATTTAATAATATCATGCCATTTTGGTTTTAGTATATTTCAAGAGAGTTTTGTTATTTTTATGGACTACTACTTTGGGAAAAAACATATAGAAAGATTTATTTTAGTCACATTTAGCTGAATACATATTTTATTTTCTTCCATCATTATTGGATGTCGTCAAGTTGAAATTTTGTGCCTCTTCGTTAAAAAAATCCTTTTTCATCGATAAAAAACGGCACATCGTCCTCCCTTCTTCACCCATATTCATGTTCTTTTTCTACTCGTCATCTTCTCTATAGCCATAGCCATCCTTGCCCTCCTTCCGGGCGTCTGTCAAAATTGATAAAAAAAGTCATACAGAGAACGGAAAAAATCTATTGCAAAAATTCCACCTGCATCCCTATGAGAAAGGACGGGAGGAAGTTTTGGAATTTGACCTCGATAAAAATGTTCACTATGGTTCCACTTGCTTACTCCTTTCTACTTGGTATCCGTGTTTCCTCTCACGGGCGAGCGCAAATGGTGAGAGAGTATGAGGGACACCGATTCACTCTAGTGACAAAATTCAGAAATTATTTTGTCACATATTTTATGCGTAGTTTGTGCGGCGGTTGAAGGAATGTGTCATTAATTGACCAGTTTTATAATAGGTAACGCCATGTTAGGTTGTTGTGAACGAGGCTTAAGTTGTGCTACATTGAGTTTTCCCTACGACCAAAGGTATGCTCCTGAACTGAATCCAGTTCCTAAGTACCATATCCACCAAAGACTCTGCTCTCATCCTATCGAAGGCATCTGTCTTCCCTCCTTGCTTTGACGACCTGTGCTCCCTTCTTCCTCACCGTATAATTTCCTGATTGTACCTGCGTAGCAACTCTATACAATGGGTATTGATATTGGGAATATTCCGGATAATATTCCTATGTATCTTGCATTAAAGGGGCACGTTACAATACAATATTCTGCTTTTTAAATTTCGATGATTTTTTTAAATTCCTCTCGATTAAGTAAGTTTACTAATTTCTCTACTCGATTGAGGCTTTTTTTTACCGCCTTCATTCCCTAACTCAGTGAATCAATCCGAAGTTAGGTTTGGATAAGTAAAATAGACCTCACACAAAACCAAGACGCAGGGGTGTAAATTACCGCCTTGTATGCGTAAATTCAGCAGCGTCACTATTTCGACGTAGGGTTAATTCTAGACTTTATACAGGCCTATGCTAATTTACATATGAAGTCCTCTTTACTCTCTGACACTCTATATTAGTACCAAAACTAATGCCACGATTTTATACGTTAGTGCCAAATATGATGTTTAGATACCTATAGGATTGAGCTGAAGTAAAATGAAGAGGTATATAGATAGCGAAATGATATATCTTTGACTACAAATCATTATCATTCACGATTAACTTTTCTCGGGGCCACAGAGGAAGCACGAGCTATGGCTTTTGTAACTTGTACGTAAACCCTGCTCTGCTTGTACGGATACTTTTGCGCCGATATTATCCGTTGTTTCTTTTCGTTCCCCCAACTCTCCGTCATCACACGCAATGGGCTTCCTCGGAAAGGGGAGTAGTTACGCCGGCAAGAGGGCGTTCAGTCCATCACCGGGGGCGGGGAAATCTTGGCGTGCACTCAATTGAATATCAGTGAGCGCGTCGCCCCGACTGTAAGACTTCACCCTCTCCTTCTGCCCCAAGGAACAGCGCCAATCGCCACCGGGTGGTCCCGGTGTGCTATCGCCCCTCCCCGCCCTCCCACTGCAGTCCCTGGTTCCCCACGGTGCGTAAATAGGCGAATATCTCCCCGAGGTGGTTCGTTGGGTACAAGAGGGGAAGAAAGAAATTGCTACGATTTTGGACGAGGGGGGATGGGGCATGAAAGAAGGTTGGGGTGGGGTTGTGGGTTGAAAGGTTTATGCCATTAGGCGGTTAGGTTCGTTGGGGAAGGGGGTGGATGTTGGGAGAGGTAAGACATTTGGATTGCGTAGGGCTGATCGATAGGTCGATTAGTCGAAAGGTGCTTTGATGGTTCGAGGGATCGATTTTGACTCTCTATATCGAAAGTTTGTATTGAAAATATGTTTCTATGATGAACTGTCGGCCAATGGTTTACTTTCTTTGTGATGGAATCGCTGGTTGTGATTATGGCATTTCCCCCTACGATATTTTAATTTCGGTTCAGTAGGGATGATCGATAGGCCGATTAATCGAAACCGTATTTGATGGTTCGAGGGATCGATGGTGACTGTCGATGTTGACGGTTTGTATGGATAAATATGTTTTCATAATGACCTGTCGGTCAATTTCAGGTGGTTTACATAATTTGTGATGTGATGGTTTCGATGGTTGTTTCATTGGCGCGTCATTCTCCAACGGTATTTTATTTTCGATTTCCATAGAGTTTAAAAAATGAAGAGACACGTATCTTTTCGCATTCCGATTCGTCGTTTACTTCTCTAGCAAAAAAATTAATGTTTATGGTAGATTGTCTGCCAATTGACGGAAGTTTGTGTACTTTCGATCAAAAATCGTGGACCATCGACTATCAACAGTCGTTTTAACAGTCGTAGACCATAGTTGGTCATCGTGAATCGCAGAATACATGTGACCAACATAACCCTAGGCAATTATCAGCAGTTGAAAATCTGTGGTCATTGGCCTTTGGAGGCCACTTTCGGTCAATGTTAGTCAATAGTCATAGACTCACGTAGGCCGTATGTAGCCATAACCTATCGAATATTCCAGTGATAACGAGTGGAAAATACTAGCGGACAAAATTTATGAAAAAGTCCATAGAAGAAGGAACTAACTTATAATTAGACAAACAGGAAATTCAAAACTGCAGAATACCAGCCTTATGATTTCAGCTCTATGAATCAATGAATAAAAATCGTATAGTATTGAGTATATCACTGCCTATCATTCGATAATCTATCATTTGTCAGTATATAAAAGCCTGACGATTTTTTCGTCAAACCTGGATGGTGACAATCTCCCATTTAGCTACCCTAGCGTGAGGGGTGGTTACAGTAAGGCTTGCCATGAAGAAAAGTAACTACTTTGGGGTGGTTGGAAAGGGAGTCATTGGGGTTCTGAGGGGAGGGGTGTGAATGATGAGCTACGGGCGGATAGGGTGAGGAGGTGGGTGGCAGAAGGTCCTCGCCCGCCCTAGCGCTCCCATCCAATTAAGCACTTCATCAATCAATATATCAATCCTTTTCAGGCTCCCTTGACCGTCCCCCGCTACCCCTGCAGCCCTCTGGCTCTTCATATCCTTCCCCCCACCCTCTCTGCCCTCCTCGTATCCAGCGTTCTTCCTCCGTACGAACCTATTTCCCGTTTCCCCTTTATAACCCTTTCCCTGGTTCTGTACTCCGCCTTAATTTTTTGGCAACGAATCCCACTAGCATCTCCCCAATTTCCATTTCTTCTAAACCCATTGTCATCAGACTAGGTTTTCGTTGAAATTCATAACTTTAAAGTACTCCTGCGCGGTGTTTCTAGTTCTTTCTTCATAAAAGGATTCATCACTCTCGCCGAAGGATGCTTTTTTGCTACCTTATAACACGTTTAAATCGTTCTCTGTCCACTCGAAATTTTGCCTTTGATGCCAATTCAAAATATTTCATGTCTTTAATTTCACAGATTTAAACATTTTAAGTGTAGAAAATATTGAAAAGTACCCACACTGTATACTATCAATATTGCAAGATGATAACGCCTTCATTCAGTTAGAGGTAAAGTTTATTCGAGTCATTTTCCGCGAAAGTAAAAACATAAAAAGATCAACTGAGAGGCTCTATTAACTAGGAGGTGTACGGCTCCAAAGGACGTGAAGCTCTGCTTTGAGTTCACAACCGGGGAAACGCTTTTCCATGGTCTGATGTTGATCATTACTCATGTAAGTTAAAAGTTTGTACAATGAGTCTGGATTTATTAGAGTTAGAAGGACAAAATTGGTCAAAAACTCGATCGCATGTGCGTTTCCGGCCAATTTCGCCATCCACTTAATGACAAGTTATTTATTTTACGTTGCTATTGAACATTTACTCTAAAATTCGTTCTCATTGCCATTATTCGTAAAATTTCAGAAAACAGTATGATTTAGTTGCTGTCTTCTATGTATGAGAATTCTTTTCGATGGCAGCCAAGAACTTATTTTAAAATGGGGTCTCACGCTAAACTGGATTTTTTTAACAACACAGAAGAAGTTTCTTTTACTGTCTGTATTTAAATTTGTGTACCTTTCATTTAATTAAATTTTTATGTAATGGTAAAAAACTATTAATTAATGAAAAAATTAATAAAATAATTTAGATAATTTTTATGCCCATAGATATGCATCAAATTACAGGACTTTGCTTTAATGTCCACAGATAACCGTTTGGTGATTAGACGAAGGCCATATTCCCCCGTTTTTGTCTTGATTTCAACCTGTCTTGCTTTTCCTCATACTTTTCTCATCTTCATCCGTTACCTACTCCTTGCCATTCTCCCAAACTCTTCATGCTAGACCCTTCTTCCTTCTTCCCAGACGCTTTCCTCCTTTCCTCTCCAATGCACACGCTTTTCTTGCCTGCCCTTTCGATTTTTTCAAATCGACCCACCGACCCCTTTTTCGGGCTCTCCAAGTTTATTAATTAACCTCCCCCGGGGGGAAGGTAGGGGTTGGGATATGAAGGACGAGTCTGATGGGTTTTAATCATCCGGATACGCCGGGCTGACGCGAGACACACGCACTCACAAAGGGATCCACGACGCACGAAGGGAGAGTGTTCTCTCACACGTTCCTCGATTCTGTATTGATCAGCCCACTGGGCAATCCTTTGCTCTTTGCGGGATAGACCTTTTCAACGGCACGGCCCACACCTACACACCCAATTAATATATTTTATTTTAGTATTCGCTGTGATTCTTATGGCCCGTTTCTACTTTTTACTTAATGTGAATTTGTACATTTTTATCAAGCATGCAGGCGTCTTGGTTGTGCAACCAGCGCTCTCTTCTCGTCATTTCCGCTTTGCGGAGCGCATAATTTGTGTAATTAAGTTTAAATGTAATAGGTATCAGTATATGATTGGATCATAATAGGGTATTTACGTGGTGTACTCGTTGCATTACCCATAGGCATGCATTCAATATAAGACTTCAACACAATGTGACACTAATAGATGACACATATGTCCGATTTCACTCCCCATCCTCCACTGAAGCATGCCATTGAAAAGGACAAGAAACACGTGATTCCTAACGAGATTTAAAATATAGAAAATGCAACTTCGGCACCGGAATAAGCCCGGATAATGACGGAGGTGTAAAGTAAAACTTTGACAACAATCAAATTCCTGACGCGGTTAGAAATCCCATCGAATTTCCTAAAAATGCCTGATATTGCAATTCGACTCCGTTCGCAATTATTCTTTCGGCATCAAATTGTTTTAATTTTCTGTTAAGGGTCAATTTGTGCCTACTTTTAATCGATTCGATCCTAAAGGACTCGCATAGTTGCAGCTGCAAGCATCGAAAACTCAGTTGAGATGCTTCATTTTCGACATTCTAGCAGATAGAACATATTTTCATATGCCAAAAATGATTTTGAATTTAATATTTGCTTGCCAACCCGTTCTTCTGCTTTATCTATGACATCAATTGGGGGTTTTCTCAACTGTTGGAGTGCGACATCAATTTGAGGTTTTCCTCTGAGATTCTAATTCCGACCGGTACCGTGATTTACGACTCTTCCCCTTTCCCTCTCGACTCTCCCTCCCCCATCCACTCCAACCCCCCCTAATTCAATTTTTCCCTTATTGGAATCGATTCTGTTTCGTCTCAGAGCGCACCAGTTAATTTTGTTGAAATTTAATGGCGATCGCTTTAATTTTCGAGGGCGATATAATGGCCCCGTGTTTTCTTTGCGATTAAGATCATAGGAGAGACGGTGCGATATGACCCGAGAAAGCAGTAGGGCTTACGGTCCCTGGAACCCTCACCCATGGCCGCTAAACCGTGAGCAAACTCCCTCTTCTCTCTCTCTCCGGCATCTTCCATCATCTTCTCTTTTTTTCTAGAGACCCGGAGGCCTCGCGCTTGGCTTAGATTGCTTGAGCAATTAAGAATTGGCGTCTTTAAAAGCGACACGGAGAACATCGTATAGGACCCCACTATATGCATGGTGGAAAAAAATTATCACGAAATTTTTACCCTGAATGGCTGATGCCAGTAGAAACCAAAATTACTAATCGGTTGAAAAAGCAACATTTTTAAGCAACAGAAACTTTGATACAAGTGCTCCGATTGGTCGCGAATTTTCTCTGTTAACGGACGCTCTGGACAAAGGAAAAGTAATTGCAGGGAAAGCCTTCGCAGTATTTAGTTTTCCAGGGTATCCGGTAACGGGGTAAACTCGCGGCCAATTGGCTCAACATTCCTGTATTTTTTTAAATGGTGCGTTTTCGATTTGAGCATCATTGGTTACTTTGGTTCCTATTGGCATCAGCTATCCAGAGCTAAAATTTCGTGACAATTTTTCTCCTTCCTGTTTATTTCTAGCTCCGACAGAAACGATAAATTAAGAGAGATACTTTGCCTAACGTATAGGTATGGGAATTCGTTCTTCTCCCGAATATTATTAAAAACCATCCATTTTAATTATCCATTCCTGGCTTTAATAAATACTATTCGTAATTTCGTCAGATAAATCCTTATTTGTAAACAACTGGTGCCCTAACACTTCCCACCACACGCCTATTGAGGTGGCTTGTGGGGTAGTATGAAGATGTAGATGAATTCTGGAGCCACCCTTTCCTCTTCACCTACACGCCTACTCCTCAGGGCCTTGCTTTCTTCCGCCTTCACCCCATCTCACCACCCCACTCCAACAAAGCGGATACCCCAACCCCATCTTCCCTTTCCTTTTCTCCCCAGAGCCCAACTTAGGTCTCATTTCCCATCTCTCGGCAAAGGGCGTGGCACGGCAGCTGGAGGAGGGGTGGGCGAAGGGAGGGATGGGAGTGGGGTGTGGGAAGAAGGGAGAGGATTGGGGTGGGAAGGGTAGTTTATAATGGGAGAGGATGCTGGGGAGTGGAAGGGGAAGGGAGAGAGGGGTGGGGAGAGAATGGGATGTGAGTCCGCGGGGAGGGTGGGTGACGGAGGTGCCTAGGCCATGTTGCGTCGCGACCCTCCCAGTCTCTCCACACTAACCGATCCTCTACGATGGGGTCGATCTAGTATGACCTGCTATCGTGATTCCATTCGATAAATTGGTATTAATAAGCGTTTACTCTAAATTTTCACGTAATCTGAGCCCGGTATTCATTTTTTTGTAAAATTTCGTAGTTTTTTTATACATATTATACCTACGTATGGAGGAAATTGTTAGCAATAAGCGCTTACCCTAAATTTTCACGTTGGTAATATGTGCGCAATATTCATTTTTTTGTAAAATTTCATAATTATTTTATTTGCGTTACACATAACCCAATTATGCATATTTTTTGTAAAATTTCGAAATTTTTAATGTTCAATATACATGTATAAATATAGCGAACAAGAAATTAAAGTTTTTTAGACTTGTTTTGCAAAAATGCTTTGGAATTTCCTCTGATTTAAAGAAATAATGAGAATTTTTTTAAGAGGATGAATTTCAGTATTCAAGGCTCTGTGGGTTTACTAAGTGAAATATATGAGTTCACGTTGTAATTGAAATTTCGAAGAATTTCGTATATTTTGGTGTTGTCTAAGTCAGTAGCTCGTTCTTTGTTCGCACTGAAGGAAATCATGTCACTAAAGGGATTTAGAAACTGAAATTCCATTACACATGTCGTATATAGTTTTTTGGTAAATGCAAAAATGGGAATGTTATTACAGAGTTTGATCTTGTATGAGTGAGCTAGACAAAAGCAGTCCCAGGCTAGTAGCCGTGCTGCCTTGAGAAGTGAAAGGCTGAAGAAAATGGGAGTTGATAGGTAGATAGTTTCATAATATCAAGTAACGCTCCAATGGTCGTTTGTATTCAACGAGAGGGTTATTAGGAAGACTGGAAGATGGGAAAAAAGAGAAAGGGAATTTTTCGACTGGGGAAAGGAATCCGTAGTTTTTGATCAAAGGAATACCCAAGATAGTTGGTATTTGTCTAATGCTATCAACCTGGATTTTTTCATTTTCAATCTCTATGGCCCATTTGTCTCTCAAGGTCAACTTAATTTAAATTTTTATTAATATCTCAAGTGGTGCGCTTTAGGTGTATCCTAAAATTGTAACGTCATTAATTTTTCTGCTTCTTTCTATTTCAACAGACTTCGATGTAGTATCTCAGTGGTGTAACTTTTGAAATAGGTATAATTTGATACTGACTCAACAAATTAGACCACTACTAATAATTCTAAATTTATTACAACAATGCGACTTCATTGAGTCAAATTCAGTTTAGATTATCTCTTTTGACGCCGCACATTCATGAGTCGGCTTTCACATTTATAACAATATTTTTTTCATCCTTATTTATGATTTATTATATCGGGGAAGAATTTACATATCAGATAGTAATTAAGAAATCAGAATCGGAGACAACCGCACCAAGAAAGTATTGACAAAATGAATGGTGCGTGATCTATTTGCAGTACTATGGTGTGGTATTTAAGGTGGTAAATGCCTTGATCACAATGTTATTGGCGCAAATATTTATCACCACCTGTGAATATGTCGTCTTCGCAGGCTTTGTTTCATTTGTACTAAGTAGGTATTTATTGCCTTTATCTACGGCAATAGTTTTCTATAGTGGAAGAGTTCAATTAATCCCACCCCTATGAAAAAACTGTATAAACCTGTTTCAAAGTTTTATACAATTTATACAATTTCCATGGCAATGTATAAGATTGTATAAAATTTTGAAACGGGTTTATACAATTTTTTCATAGGGGCAGTTTCTTGAATTTAGCTCGTTTGGTCACCGGATTGAATGTAAATGGAGGGGAAAAACACTGTAATTAAATAAGGATAAAAATTTTAAATCGTGAAATTATTACTTCAAACATTTGAATTGGCACACATTTCCCTCAGAACTCTTTTCGGCCTTTAATGAAGGCTTCTACGGAATCCAAATTTTTACGATCAATTCGATAATTGAGTAAGTACTACAGATTTTGTTGTTGATTTAAGAAATGGCTGATTGTTGACGAGTTTCTGTTCCAATACACTCTTGGAAGCATAGAAACTCTCAGTGAATCGCCATGTAACGTTTTAATTAATTTCTCTTAGTTTCACTTCACTTACAAATATTTTATTGCACTTTAAATAATACAAACTCGGGAGCAAGGGAACACCCGTCCGCCATAACTATCACAATCCGACTCCCCATTTTCTTTTTGCGTCCCTCACTACCATTATTGCCTCCCATTATTGCTTCCTCACTACTATTGTTAATTTTAATTCATTTAAATAAACAACATAGCAGCTTGTTTACAACCAATTAAATCAATGCTGCAAAATTTTATATGGAATGTATCGTATGACAATGTCTTATTTAATTTATTTCCCTATTTTAATCCATATATTCACGTTGACAAAGTTTTTGTCATTATCATTTTCCATAAAAAAGGTTTTTTTATAGAAAGGTGTGTTAACTATTAGCTTCACTTTTTTAAAGGCCGTTTTACACGGTACACGGAATTGCGCTAATTGTTCTAATTTCGTTCATGCATTCGCGCAATTCCACGCCATTTTAGAAATTAATGCAGCTCTAACCTGCGCAATTCCATGTACCGTGTAAAACGGCCTTAACATGCAGCAGGTAGGCAAGTAGATAAAGAAGCAATTTTATTGAGCACCTATTTCCCTTGGGCAATTACGCGAAATATATCGCTCAATCCACGTTCATACCAAGGTGCTGCCGAGATAACGAAATGCATGCACCTGCTCCACTTCTTACCCTTCATAGGTCAGTTGCTGCTTAAAAGAATCATTAGACCATGGAGGAATTTTTAAATTAACGAATTAACATGCCTCCGTCTTAAGGACACAGGGCCTCCCAAGCAAGATCATAGGGATTATTTCATCTTCTCACCTCACAGATCGTCTCGGGCGTTGAATACGTTTCCGCGACGGCGAACCGGTTCCGTGTACGGAACGAGTGTCGGGATTTGCGAGGTGAGGAGAGGAGGTTCAGTCCGGAGGGACAAGAAAGGTGGAGGAAGTCAAACGTCAAGGTTTTGAATATTTTGGAGTGGAAACGGATCTCCGCGCCCTGGTCAGAAGAATGTTCTTCCCGTCACCGTTGTGTGCCGCGGGCGACGGACGGTTCAAGCAAAGCCATGGACTAATTTTTTTGGTGGCTGAGACACAGTGAGCTCGCTCGCGAAATCGAGACCATCATCACAGGTGCCTCCAGTTGGAAAAAACAAAGAAAACCTTTTAGAAATTTATTAAATAAAGGCAAGAACAAAGGACGGAAATTAAAACTCCGTTACATTAGCATCACATTTCCACTATTGGGCAAAGCTTTACCTGATCCAGTAAAGTGTTTTTTCCCATGATAACTTGAATCCTCCTATTGAAAATTTATATTCACCAAGGATGAAGTTCGCCATGAAAAAAATAGTTGGCTTAGATATAGGTGTATGTGTAAATATTTTTCATGGTGCATTTTAAAAATGTATCCTTGTTCTATAGAAATTTGCATCCGTGAGACTGATTCCGTTCAAAGTCACTTGTTTCATACTGTGCATTCCTATTCCTCTATTGAATTACTTCTGGTTCTAATGAAATACAGCATCTCTTAAAAACAGTCGTATTTGATTTTGGCAAAGCATAAGCAACATTTTACGCAATTTATTATCGACAATATCCGCTATTACTAAAGCTACCCTTTTAACAGATATGGTCCGATGACACTGCCTTGGGGAACTCCTGATGCACTATGTCTGAGCCCGCCTCTGGTTGATACTACCTACTCTTTGCCGGTGCTCGCGTGTGCTCCAGTCCGGTATCGAGCTTCCCACCCGCGGCGAGGCGACTGGTAGGTGGAGAGGGGCAAATGCGTTTTGCCCTCATCCACGGGGAAGTGTTTCATTTTCTTTTTTTTTTTATATGGCCGACGAGCGATATTTCGGGGAGCCAGGGAACTGAGCGAACGGGCAGGGGGGTTGGGGAAGTGGCGTGGAGGATGGGTGGTGCAAAAGTGTTTGCTCGCTCGATTATTATTTTACGGTCGTTGGAGATTTCGGGAATTTATGGGCAGGTAGGGATAAAATAGGAGGTTGGCGGGGGAGGGTGAGGTCTGGGAACCCGGGTAGGGGCGGGAATAGGTTGCTGCAAGGGTGTTATAACATTTTGCGCCACACCAATTGAATTGGTTACGGGGCATGGGGATGGTTTAGGATTAGGTCTAGCGAAGGTGGTAGCGATAGCTATGTCAGGGTCCTGGGACGATGGTGAATGAAGGCTTGTTCGGTAGATCGATAATCGAAAAGCCATCGTTGGCTAAATTTGTTTCGTCGGTGGCTTTCAATATCGATGGTAGGTATCGGTTTCTTGAAATTCAATAGATTCTGATGGTCATTTGTCAGTCAACTGAAAATGTGCTTTTAGTTGATAGTGGATCGTCATTTGCCCTTGGTTAGCCGGTAGCTGTTGTCATAGTGCTTTAGTTAGTTCGAATTATGTGCTCGCGTAGTTTAGTTAAGTTTTCCTCACCCAAGACATTCGAAAACATGGTGAATGACAGTAACAGTCCTCGAAACTGTACCACTAACGACAATCAAACACCACCAATAACCTCAAATAATTCCCAATCACTGATTATAACCATGATTGAAAATCAAAAGTCATGAAAATTTATAAAAAATAATAAGTTATTGCATAAACATCGTCATTGGGATGCATCCATTAATTTAGAGTATGGAAAATTAAGGCAGCAGGTTTCTCCTTAAAAAACTAGCCGTAATATTCCCTATAACGTAGGTAGAAATATGTCAACTTGTATAATTGCTATTTACTTGGCATTATTGTAAGGGTAAGGGTGTGGCCCTTGAGGGCAGAATGTTTTGCTTGTAATTCCCAGGTTTTCATCCCACGTGAAGTTTCGGAATATAATAATATGTACACTACCCTGTGCAGAAGGAGATTTATCCTAATCCTGTCCATATTTATCCACGGGTTAACCTAGTTAGTGACTAACTTATATATATTTGCACTTAGTTCTAATTCATGGCGGTTGAACTTCACTCCTCAGTCATATTCACAAAGTAGGCACTAATTTAATCGTATTCGTAGATATAGGACATATTAGACACCATGCATGCATACATTGGCTACCTCATGGCTTTTTTTTCCCGCTATCAACTTTTTCGGGATTTCTCCTATGTGCTTGTTTCATTATCTCCCGCATGTCATGAGCTAGGAAACTGGAGTACAAACGAAGGATCGCGGACGAGGATGGCAGAGGAGTGCCGAGACGTGAGGGAAATGAAAGAGGGAAAAAGAAAAAATCCGTGGCACATCTCACACTTTAGTGGCTCCCATCGGCATCGCCGAAAGATTGCCGTTCTGTTGGCGCGGGCGCGGTGTTGATCCCTGGGGATATCGGGGGTTGGAGGGGACTGTGGAAGAGGATGGGGGCCGCACGCAAGATATTTTATTTTTGTCCCTCAATGAGACCCCAAATTGTCGGGGTGGGTGATGCACGACCACATTTCCTCTTCTCCCTTGTCTCATATGAGGCAAATTTATGTCAATGATTTTTTTTCCGCATTTCACGGCAATCGTTGCCTTGCCACGTCGATTTAAAAAAAGCATTTTTTTTTTCAAAACTGCTTTCATAAATTCTCAGCCGCATAACTTCGCATGCCGTGTAATTATGCATCTAACTCAGATTTTGGTGCCCTATGACCTTGATGAATAATTGGCGCTGCAGAGAGGTTAAACAGTGGCTAAATCTAAATTCTTTTGACGTGCGTGCAGCACATTTCTGATATTTAAGTTTGCTGCTTTGAATTCTGCAGATTATTTCCATGCACAATCAAATGGCTAAATAAAAAATCCAGCCTTCAGTTTCATAATTTGAGGAAAAAAGTAGGAGGTTGTCCCAACGATATCCACAAATGCACTCTTGAGCAAGATTTATATACTTTACCTTATAACTTATTGATTATGGTTATCAGTTTATTCTCTTGGATTTTATAAGTATAAAATTTTCAGCCCTCCTAACTTTTACGATTTAGACTTATGAACGAATTTAGACAACAATCCTAAGCAGAAAAATGAATTTATAGAAAAAATTTTGTTATTATATGCTATTAAACTAAAAAAAATTAAATTTGTGCAAGTGAACAATAAATTTCTTAAATGTTTGAAAACTGATATATTATATGATTCTCAGCTAGATATCGTGAGTAGTGAAAGTGATTAACTGTTTCTGCTCCGATAAGTATAGGCATATAGGAGATAATTAGGGGAAAACGTGTGTTTTTTGTTCTTAGTGTCATTGATTGGCTCCTTGTAGTTTTTATCGTGATTTTTTCGTGCCTTAGGCTAAATTTTTCTATGCGTATATATATATTTTTTTAAATTAATCACTGAAAGTTCTAAGACTGAACAAGTCTCCCCATTTAATACTTCCTTTAGACTATGCATGGCTGTTTAATTCATAAAAATAGGATGTTGGTGGACATTTATTAATTTCGGAAGTTAATTCAATCACAGAAAACCTCCATTTGTTGGAAATTTATGATATTACGTTCAGTTCTTTGTGTAACGTTGAGGCACGAGATTTACCGCATTCTCAGCCTGGGTAAAACCAGTGAATTGGTTCCTTTGAGTGATTGATGAGGAAACGATTTCCATTAATTTTATAGCATTTTGTGATTGTTATTGCAGTTTCTGGGAATTCATACCTGGGAGCAAGGGAAAAAAATTCTGCAGGAATTGTGAAACGTACCTTTGGCTATTTCTGCACGAATCGAAAAGGGATTCCCATATTTATAAATCGCTTGTTCCCCTGGAAAGAAATCACTAATTATTTCTAGGTAATGCCTCAGAGGTGTTTCTTTTTACGATTAACGCACCTTTTTTTCTGGGTACGTGTTTTTGGAATGTATTGAATGAATTATATTGCGTGAATGAAGTTATGGAACCCCAATAACAGAGCATATTTAAAAGCTTCTATTGGAAATGCATTAAATCATGTTTTTTTCCTATTTTGTTTCTTTCGTTTGCTTTTTCTTCTTTAGCGTCCTCGGCGTTTTGCAACGTTGGAAAATATGTAGTGAAAAACTTAAGTATCAGCAGTTTACCATAAGGGTAAAATAAGGGTTTTATCTATTAGCACATTAATGTGAGAGGCAAGCTTTTTTTCTCTGAAAACAAATCGTGCCGAATACAGCCAGTGGTAATTTATGCAATATCGTTCATAACAGTGCACCATATTTTGGATTAGCCGGAAGCAGATAATTGCTCTCGTTAATAATTAAAAGCATGGAGAAAGTGCGAATTTTATTAATCAACCTTGAATATTGATTAGCTAATTTTATACTCATCATCAATTATAATCAATCAGATGTCTTGGTATTCGTTTCACGAAGCTTTTTCCTAAATTCTTGAACACAGCATGATTCATACTTGTTTTCTATTACACCTTTCATCACCTAATCAAGGTTACTTTATGCGAGGTCCTATTCGTCTTTATAACCGTTCTCTCATAAGTACTGGACGATTGTCTTCATTTGACCATCGTGTTTCAGGAAGCGGCCAATAAATGTATGTTTTTCTTTAATTATTTCTTATACCGAATTGAGCTTTTTTCTTATTTACCTCTCTGGTTAATGTCGATTCAGTGTTTTGCAGTATTGTATTATTGAAGTATAGGGTTATATTGCACCTACACTCAAAGAAACAGCATTTCAGCTACTAGTACCACGGCTTCACTTCATTTCCCTATATACCTTTCTCCATTTTTCCATAAAATTTCTGTATACAAGTGCTGCACCACCGGTGTAATGAGCGGGGGATTAGGGCTTGAAATAATGAAATAGTTTCAAAGAAATACAAAATAAGCAATTGGTGCGAAGTCTGCCCCATTGCCCCTCCCCGTAATTCGTCATCTGGATCTGCGCTTTTAGCCGAGTAGATAATTTATCTAGGCAGATGATTGAGCGGACGAAAGGAGAGGGGCGTGGCAGAGGTGAGAAAATTGAGGCTGGACCGACGGGAAGGCTGCGGACGCACGAAGTAGGGCGAGCCATTGGCAATGGCGAGGAGGATTGAGGGAGTCTGGGAAATGCCATGGAATTTGACGCGGATGGCGAATGTGTGTGGGGGGGGTGGATTCTCTCCTCCTTCCCCCTTTCTGGTTAAGAGGTTTTTCTGGAGACGTGGGGGTGGTCGGGAAATGGGAGCGACGGAGCCTGCTGGCCATTTCTCTCTCTATCCTGCTTTTCGGGGTGGAGGGAGAAGGAGGGTGTGCGGGAAGTAACGGCGTTGTCGGGGGGTGGGATAGGGAAGAGGGATGGGCGGGGAGATAGCACTACGCGGCCGCTCCAATGTCCAGGAGGGATGAGGTTTTTTTTATTATTGCGGGGAGGAAAGAGTCCAGGAAGGGATCTTGCGAAAAAGGCCAACCGATCCACCACCTCCTCTCCTCGCATGGATCTGTCCCCCTACTCTTTTACCTTCCTTCTTTCCCACCATATTCGGTCGCCGGAAACTAGGTTCATTCAAGTCTTCGATCGGTCGAATCGATCGAATTGGACCTCATCGATAGTATAGCCATTTTGGCCTTCGATTAAATTCTCTACATTTTGCATTTTCAGGAAGGGGCCATGCCAAAAAGGCCCCCGCACGGAACTATCCCCATACTTTTCCATCGATATTTCTTCTCTCCGCATTCGCCGGAAACTCGACTCGCTCAATTCTTGGATTGGTCGAATCGATCGCATTGTACATCACCTCCATCCTCTACTCTCCAATCCTCCTTCTCTCCCACCCATTTCTGTCTCCGGAAACTAGACTCGTTCAATTCTTCGATTGGTCGAATCAATCGAATTGGGCGTCATTGATGGAAAAGCCATTCTGGCTTTCGATTAAATTCTCAATATTTTGCATTTTTAGGAAGGGCTCATGCATATACAGCCTAGATATCAACCTTATCCCCTCGCATGGAACTCTGTCCCTCTACTCTCTCGTCTTCCTTTCTCGCCCCCACATTCGGTCGCCGAAAACTAGGTTCGAATTCGATCGATTGGTCGAATAGATCGAATTGGACATCACCGATGGTTTGGTCATCGCCGATCACAATTTTGGCTTACGATTTCATTTCTTTATACAAAGTTAACTTTTTTGCTGTACAGTTACTTGAAAGTGAATCGACATTAATACAATCGCCAAATTCGGTTACACTTAATTTAAACTACGAATTGGTATTTAATTTCCTTTTATTTCGATTAATTGAAATCAATTTTTCAGTATCACAACAGTGTTTAAATAATTTTAAATCCAATATTCATTGTAGATTTTTAAATTTTTTTTTCAATTATTCAATATTTTTGGGTGATTAGCTGCTAAGGATAATCGATTATTATCCAAAGTTGAGGAAGGGCGATGTTCGTTTGATGAAAATACTTATTTGCTAACGCTATATAAATAATTATCCATTATTGAAAAGGACATTAGGGACACTCATTATCGTGTTCGAGCGTCATCATGAGATCATCGACAATCGACGACCATCGTGGATATCGAACAATAATTCCGACATCGTTTCACCATTCAACTCTTAGATAACTTTCACCTAAATTGAATTCAATCGATTTATTTTATATCTAGAATTTCCATGGTTAACCATCGAAAAAGCCGAAAACCGCGCTCTCCGAATTCTGTGCGGGTATTGGGAAGTGAACGCATCGGAATTCGAACTCGGCCCCTCTTTCCCCCCAAACCCCTTCCTCTCTCGGCAGTCCGCCCAGTGCTTCGGACTCGGACAACTATCCCGCCAATGCCGCACCACACCCCCCTCCGTCCGCCCCCCCCCCCCCCCCAGAATTCCCTCCACCTCCAATTCCGGCACACATTCAAGCCTACACATCCTGCCGCTGCCCGCAGGAGCGCGGTCCCCCCGCGCCGCACCGCACCCACCAGCCGCCCTTCCTGCTCTCTCTCCGATGGTCTGTCCGGCCCGACGAAGAGAAATACGAAGGGAAGAGAGGGTCCAGGGGATGTAGGATGTGCGGAAGGTGGGCGGGGGTGGTGAGCGGGGGGTGTGAGGGGGTTGAGGAGAATAAAAATAGAGGACTCAATATGCGCCTCGTGCTACTGCGCACCTATCGGGCCGAATGGTGCCGTGCACCACGTTGGTGGTCCATCCTTCTCTTCCCCCCCTCTTCCCTTGACACCCTCTCTAAACACCCGAAAGATCTCCCCAGCCCCCCTCCCACGTACTATTTCCTCCTCTATTCTTTCCGTTTCTCTCCTCTCCTCACACAACACGCACGAAGCTTGTTCCTTGCCTGTTTTGCGATGCTTGTTATCATGTTTCGGTGGAGCCTGATTTTCTGTAACCGTCTATTTTGGTTCTTCCGAATTTTTCACCCCCTCTACCTTTTATTTCCTCGTCTAATAATTCCGTTTTCTCTCTTATACTATGGTAACACTCACGTAGCTGGTTTTTGGCTGATTTGCGATGTTTTTCATTGAGTTTGTCGTGGTGAAATGATATTTTGTAATCACCTAGTTCGTTTGATGCTAAATAGTTCATTCCCTCTACCTTATATTTTCTCTTTTATTCTTTCGGTTTTCTCTCCTCTCTAAATATCGCACGCACTTATATTCTTCCTGTTCCGTTTAGCAATTGTTGTAATTGAGTTTTGATGGTTATCTGATTCTTTGTAATCGCTCACTTGAGTTTTTCGAAAATTTTCATCCATTCCACTTACTTCTTACTCACCCGTTCAATCAATTTTGTCTCTTCGCTTAGTGTGGTGCAAACTAAGCCTCTCCTTTGTCTGTTTAGCGGGTTTTGGCATCGAGTTCTGAGGGCTAGTGAGTTTTAGGTATACAGAGTGAGTTTGCTCCGAAATTTGTCTGCCACTCACCTTCCATTGTGCCTTCACTCATACGTCATTACTCTCCATTCGCAGATCGGTTTTGTTTTATTTAAAGGCCGTTTTACACGGGGCACGTACTTGCATAATCTGAAGTGTGTACGAAGGTGCAGTCAAAATAGCGTCGTTGTAAAGCGGTGAATTGCTAGAACACATGCGAGAATGGGTGGACGTGAGATGGCAAAATAGCCCCTATTTCAATTTCGTTCATTAATTCGAGCAATTCCACGCCATTTTAGAAATTAATGCAGTTCTAACCTGCGCAATTCCGTGCCCCGTGTCTCGTTAAAGTCTTGTCTCACGTTTTGGCATCCATTAATTTTCATGCATGATTAGATGAGATTAAGTGTCTTGCACTCATTAAAAATAGAAAGAGTGTATTTTATGAGATCATAAGTGTTGAAACGATGTCCGTAGGCATTCTTAAAGTTTGACGATGGTTTGACCAAGAAAAATAAAAGAGTATGATACAAATAAAATAAAATTAATGCATCTTGAAATGCAAACCACTCAGTTTCTGCGAAATTTATGAAAAAAACATTTTATATTTTTTAAATTCAGATTGCAGTTGGTCATCAATGAGAAATATAAAATATTTTCAATCGAAGGTACAAATTTGAAAAAAAATTTGATAAAAGGATTCAATATTTCTATGATTCAACTAAGTGTACCTTCGTCTCTTAACCTCTTTTCGAAATAATGGGAGAGGATATGATCTTCTCCTGCGCACGTCCTTTATATTTCTCCATTTTTCCCTTTGAGTGTATTTCTCCGAGTGTCAAACACCCAGCATTTCTCCCTGCTTCCCAACTGGCCAGGAGAACCATTCCAGCGTCTCCTTTTGGCAGTCCCTTCCCATCTTCATTTTATCTTCACATGCCTCTCTCTCCTCTTCGCTATCCTCATGACGGAGCAGATAAACCTACAACCTCCCCTCCCACTCCAGAGGTATATTCCGACTGAAAAGGCGTCGCAATGGAGACTGTGAAAGGGATGCGATGACTTGGGCCTCAGTGTGGGGAGACACACGAGCGTCAATCACCACAACTTACGAGGATCATGTTTAGACCATATGATGGAAGTGATTGAAATTATTAAAATAAATTACTTATAATTCGACAAAAATATTCTAGGTCATCATCTCTAAATGAAATATTTTTCCTCATATTTCCATGAATTTGAAAAAAATTATCTTTCTTTGAAAACTAACCTCAATCGTTTATAAACATCTTCTAAAGTGCTGTAAAATCGAATTTACGATTAATGCAGCCTGAGATGTGATTGTTGTCATATTTTAGTCATTGCCTTCTTTTATCATGATAATACAAGTTAACCGTACATTAGTTGCTGCAAGCAGGTCCATAGGAGAAGCATAGTCAGCAAAGTTCAAATGGAGTTGGATGTGGCGCCATTGAGGAGAAAAAATGCTTGTGAGCCTAAGGAAAAAAGGATGTAAGGGTTACTATCGGCGTCTGCAGGCTGCATGTTAGGCCCGATGCGGGAGAGATGTCAGGCCTTGAGTGTTAGCCAAGGTGGAAGTGCAGGAGTGTTGGGGCGAAATGGGGAACTGGAGGAAAGTAGTATAAGCGGGTAAAGGGTAGCTACGACGTTCTCTCCGTAGGTGGTGGGGTGCGGTATGGGGGGAAGGAAAGAAGGTCTGCTGTGTGCTGATGGGGGTGCGGACGTGGGGATTTCGGAGGGAAGGCGCGGAGGAGAAGGTGCGGGAGTTCAGTGCGGTTCCCATTCTCGTGAGGGGTGGCTGGGTGTGGAGGGAGCGGCAAGGAAGTTGGGGCGAGCAGCAGAAGGGGGATTTCTGGAGTAAGGCTAAGGGAAGAGTTGAGAATGGAGAAGGTGTGCGCGAAAATAAATGAAGAACTGCAAACTCGAGCGTACTCATGAAGTAAAACTATCACTTTTTTCATTCTTAAAAATTAAATATCCTATAAACTTTTCATATAGATAATTCGATTAATCGAAATTACCGTTTGATACTGGATTTATCGATAATACTCTTGGTGGCTACCCATATGGATAACTTGGATAATCAGAGAAACTCAAAAAATCTGTATAGTGACAAATAAGTAAAGGTAAATATTATTTGATCTCAAATTTAAAGTATGAACTCAGAAACGGAAACTCAAATCAGAACGGGTTGAAGAGGACGGAATGGTTGAGTTAGCTTGATACCTCTGAGTAAATGCGTCATTTTTCGAAGTGGCTGATGTAAGAAGTTGAAAAAAGAAATGATAATCGCTAATATTTTCCATCCCTTCCACAAATTACTGCATTTTGATTGCTACTTTCAGTAGAAATTTTCCATCCTCTTGCAATTCCCAGCATACATCGGGTGGAAACTCATTAAGTGAAGAGACATAAAAGACAAAGCGTTAGGGTTAATTTTGAAGATGTGATTACAAGTTATAAAAGTTTAAATTCTCAGAATCATGGCTGCGTGCCATTCCAGCATAAAAAGCGAAATCCATGAAAGAAAAGAGAAAACTTGTTATATAACCAATCTAGCATTTATTTTTCATAAACATTTGATAATCTCGACCCCTTCATAAAAAGTATATGGGTCTGGGACTGTAGATCTTTTTACGTAGCAACAACCTATCTTCTGGCATTTCAAAATACTGGAATAATAAATTGTCTCCAGAAAAACCACGAGGGACTAGTATAAACTGGAACCCTATCAAATAATCATATATTTATGATCCTTAATTCTTGAAAAGTCAGTCACATCATTAATTCCGCTTTCATTCCACTTAAGGTTGCTATTGGTTAATATGCCATTGTCTTTTGTAAGAGTTACGATATGCTTCAAATTTCAAATATGCCATTTAACTTCTTTCTACTTCCCATATATGTATTCGAGGGATTCATATTTGGATTGTGATTCATTTAACGTCCTAAACTCGAAGTATACTTTGTCAAAGTCTAAATATATCACCAGGAATTGAGTCATGTTTGAGGTATCACATTGACGAGTCGTATTCATTACGGAGAGAAAATAAACGAAAGAACTTGCGGAATAATTCGAGGATAATTAAAAATGTCGTCTTCCGAGGTATTTTCAGAATCAGACTCGGTGAGATTTTCCCAAGCTTCTTGAATTGGAAAATAAAATGAAAAATTTAAATCGAAACTTTTTTGGAGTGAGGATTTCTTTCAGAGTGATCTCAAACGGAATGATAAATCAATCGGTAGTGGAAATCCCCATAGCCTTCCCTTTCTCCCTCTCCCCTCTACTTACCCTTCTCCAAACAGCATTCTTCCCTTTGCAATTATCGCATCTATCCCTCCGACTTTTCGGGTAAATAATATCCCTTTTTAATCCCAGCGCACCGCCTATTTCCTATTCTCCTTCCCTACATATTCATTAAAAACCTCCCGGCTCTTCGCAATCCAACCTTCCTTCTCACCTCCCCATTATAAATGCTCCAATCCACTCCGTCTGTCTGTCTGACTCTCCAAGCATCGCAACTCCTCCCAAATCCCCACACCCTTCCACTGAATCCCCGAACCATTATGTCCCTAGACGACTCGGAAGCGCGTTTCCAATCCCTGCCGAACTGAAGTAAAACGATATTGGAATTTGTCGCAATTAAATCTCTCCTGTCGCAGTAATTCAACGGCTCGCTCATGCCAGTCTTCGCGACGCTATTTGGTTCCCAAGGAAAATTTGAGTACTTCCTCTGAACCGTGGATTTGATTTATGAATAGTGCACCAAAAAAAAAACATAAGGAAATGAGGAAAGGAATGAGCAAGTCATGGGTCATTATTATGCTGAAAAAATAGTAACAATACGGTCGAGGGACAAACTAGAGTTGGTTTTAAAGAGCAAATTCCAACATTAGAATGGATTGAACAGGGCTGGTAATTTCGAACATATGTAGCGAACAGGAAATATATATAGCTCTCAGTATTAATGGATAAATATGGTCCAAAATTCCATGGTGTTATTTTCATCCGTAAATAAAGTAGTAATATCGGATAGTTTTTCTATTATCTTAAGGATACCTAGGAAATTATAAATTCTAAAACGTAATTTTTGGTGTTAAATAGCGATGAAAATATTTTGAACGAATTATTATTACCGAATATTATTCTTTAATAAATATCGCTATTTAAATGCTAATTAAAACCTGAAGGTGAGGCCCCAACTATGAAATTTTGTTCTATTGGTAAATTAGTTATAAATACCAAGTATGAAACGATAGTCTAATTGTAAATTAACGATGCACACAATTAGTTGTATCATCAAATCAGTATGTGCATTGAATAGTGGACGACACCGTGCCAATCCCTTTCGATGTCAATAAATAAAATGAGAAAGATATAAAAATACGACTATCAACTCTCTGGGCATCGGAATCGCTGAGAGAGAAATTCGGTCGCGAAAATTTCCATAATAAAGAGCCTCATTACACGCGAACCAGTTTCTGGCTCGGGGAGACAGAGTGGCTGGGGGAGACGTGAAAAAATACCGTTCGGGAGGAGCTTAAGAGTTAGGGACTGAGGGAGGATAGTGTAGGGAAAGGGAGGTAGGCGGTGTGGGGGAGGTACTATAGAGGAGGAAGCGTGAGGGACCAGGAGGAGATAAGGGGTGGGTGGAGGTGGGCTTGGAGGGGAGGAACTCTTGTGTGGGAGGGGTAATGATAACAAGGCTTCCTCCGCTCGCTCTTGGGGAATGGAAGGCGCAACCCCCTTAAGCCTCCTGCAGCCTCATCCACCTCAATTTTCCTCCTTCCCCTCCCCTCTCACCCCCGTTACACCCCCCTCTGCCATACACCCTTTTAACTTCCCCTACCGTCTTTTCCACCTTTCCCATTTTCTATTACCCCCCTCCCCCCTTCGTTCTTCCGCAGACCGAATCTCCCTTCGAACGGTCTATGCACTGACTCAAGCATGTATAGCCGTTGACTGAAAACGTTACATGAGGGAATACTTACTCACTGGCGTGACCAGAGTGCTTTTGAGTCGTAAATACCCTGACCTTCTAATAAAAATTGGTTTCTGGACCATTAAGTACATACATGAGATTCGTCCTCGTGAATCATAGAGAATTTTGCTGTAAATTATGATAAAAATTATACGGTAACTTTCTCTGATGTATTATTTTATTTTTATCGGGCATTATAATTCGTAAAAATATTTTGAATGAAGTATCTTAATAATTAATGCAGAATAACTCTTTAAAATGCTTAACGCTGTTTTATGGGGATGGCACTTGCGTGTAGAACTCGAAGAACTAATTAATATTGTCTCACGCATCGACGTCAATTTTCTCCCACTCAGTACCGCGAGTAGTTTCCATAGGTTTATGAACAGTGTACAACGAACCATCATCTTCTTCATTCTCCGTTTAAACCAAGTCCTTCCCTTTTCGCTTTCCTCCAGATCATTTTGTCCTTATCGTCTTACCTCACCTCTCCTACCCTCCCAACTTTGCGTTTTCCCCTACTTCCCGCCCGACCCTCGTCTTCCCGCCGGCCGTTTATCGTGCCTCACTTCGGAGCAAGCGGGGTAACGAGGTAGTGTTTCGTCTCGTAGAAAATCTCAGCAAAGTCTTCAAAATACGACCTGGAAGCCGCGCGTGATATCTCAAATGCTGGTGATTATTTCACTCGCTCCATGTTCCAACCGGAAGATTTATTTTGAGGGTGATCATGGCACCCTCCCTGTTCTAAACCATTGTTTCGAACCCTTTGCCTGATTGATTTTTGGAGATTCACATCTGATGGTGATCCTTGATTGCTCCTTGGAGAGAATTGGGTTGAGTAGAGGATAACACGGGATTATCAGGGCAATCGATAATTTGTTTCATTCAGAAATTTGTCTATTTTTTTCGGTTTAGCTATAAATGTTCCTACAATGCATGCAACTTAATTTACCACTGATGTTTGTTTTATTTTTAAACTAAACATTCATATTATACTTACGTGTACAATATAGTTTTTCTAGTAGGATGATGGACGAAAATTAGTTAGCGATTGCTATCATTTCATCTCGAACAGAATATCAATAGCACATGAAGAAAATAGAACTGTATTACTTAGGGATCCGAATATATAGCTTCAAATTAAATTCATTAGTGGGTGTTACTATTGGATACTATATCGATGAGAATATGATTATAGTGTACTGAGAGATCTGAGTAAAAATATCAAGATCGAAGTTCAATTTTTAGCCTTACAATAGTTAATGCATACTGAAGCGGTTTATCAAGCAGAATGAAGTAAATTCACTGATTCAAGTAAAAATTGTAAGACGTAAATGGTATCACTGTCAAAATTACGAATTTCTTCTACGCAAAATGACTCTTCGTCGCCGTAATGAACTTTCATCACGGAATGAGTCGCCCGCCGTGTGGATTATTTGTTTTTTTCCGGTGGCAAAAAACATGGAATTCGTCGTCCTAGAAATAATGGCGATACCATGAAGCGGGAACCGCATCCTCCACCCCACCCTCTTTCTCTCCACCCCACCCTCTTCCTCTCCACCCCACCACTATTGGCTCTTCTCCTCCCCTTCTAACCACCCATCTCACCCCCTAGGCCCCACCCAGCCTCCCTGTAGTCACGTAGGCACACTGAGCATGCGACTGGGGCCATGAGCATTTTTCGTATCGCGCAGGTGCAAAAACTATATGAGGCGAGTAACTAATTCTACGTGAATAATAGCATCTTTGCTATATATTTTCTGTAGGCTCCACGACTGAACTGCATTCCTGGACGTGAAGCCGACAATATATTTATTGTATATATATTTAACCATCTATTTACTTCCATTATTTATCTAAGTTACAGTTCTTATGCTGCACGTATTTTAAGTCATACAATTCGTGTCTGATTCTTTTAACTCATGTATCCACTAAACTTGTACAGTACATTCTAGCTATTTAAAGTAATTTCTGCAATCATCGTATTATTTCGAATTCCAAAATTGCTTTTGAAAACTTACTTAAAATTACTTAAAACCTTTTACTTAAAATTGCTATTTCATGTGGTGTGGATTTGTTCTTTCTAAATAGGTATCGTAATTATATTTCTAACGCGATTCCATTCACTTAAAGTTATAGTTTTTAAAAAACGTGCATTCAAATGCAATATCTAAGATACTCATGGTACTTCTGAGAATTTTCAAAATTTTTGCGTGGCATTCCCTGCCACGAAACTCGTCATTATATTTGAAGACGGGTGTTTCGATGCTCACTCTTTCGTGTTTGTGTATGTAGCCCTGACGGGAGGGAGAGTGTCTGTATAATCTCTATTTCGCTGCCGCCACCAAGCCGGATTTTTTGTGCAGAAAATTTTATCCCCTAACTCCGACCTCCCAACCCGTCTCCCCTCCACCAAAGGGACGCCAAACACGAAGTCTACGGGTCTTCATTACCTTTTGGCGGTGTGCAACGGGGCTCGAAGGCACGTCTACCGAAGTGGGAAGGCACATTCGTCGGATTTTCGGTACGGGGTTACGCAGTAGGCTCGGCAGCGTGTGGGAGGTAAAGGAGGAAAGGGATGGGAGCACGATAAAAGGGAGCGAGAGAGATATGAAGGGCACAGAGTGGAGTGATGGGAAGGGGCAAGAGAGGGGAGGGGAGTTTGGATTCTGGGATGTTGAAGGCAGGAGAGGGAAGTGAATGGTGGAGGAGAGACGCTAGGACAAAAGGATAGGCTGGGTTTACTTATTTATTTCCAACTACTTATAGCAAACTTGCCGGCCTCAGTGGCGGTGGGGTAAAGTCCTCGCCTGCCAATCCGTAGGTCACGGGTTCGACTCCCGCCTGGGTAGGTGGTCCCCATCCAGGGCATGGATGTTTGCAATGTTCTATTGTTAATGTTGCAACCCACGCTGTAAAGGCCATTCTGTACTGTTTGCGGGGAAGTGAGAAATAAATAAATAAATGAATTAAATAAACAACGTTATCTAAGGTTAATAATGGAAGACAATTTGAACAAAGTCCTGGATAGAAGTAAACTATGAGTACTTTAATTTTATTTACTTACAGTAATTAAATTAATTTATTCCCAACAAGGCAAAAAACGTTACCGCCGGATATTAGTGGAAGACCAACAATTTCCTGGATAGAGGTTAACTACGAGTACCTAGGCGGGAATCAAACCCGCAAAAATCGGTTTGTCATGCGAGGACTTCACCCTACCGCCACTGAGTCTGGCAAAGGTGGAAAAAAATCTACTTCTATCCTCCAGTTTATGCCGTCCGCGAAACACGAACTCTCTGTGTCTAGGGTAAACATCAGAATGTTCTCCCGAATATTGAAAAATGTAGACTTTTAGGTGACACTATAGCCTTCTAGATTTGCATATTTTTACTTTCCGCACCATGATATCCAATTCTAGTGTCATAGTATTTGAATTGACCGATTAATAGACCTGGAAATCAATTTCAGAGCTGTAGAAAAGGAGGTCTTTATTCTGAGAAAGTTAGGATGAATCAGGGTCACTACGACTGTCTCTATTCTCGAAGCTCGCGGAAAAAGACACGACTTTGACCAGTCATACAATGGAGAGGGATTAAGATAGAGGTAAGGAGTAAAATAAAATAATAGTACACCCGATGCGGAGTATATCCTATCCAAAGCTCGTGTAACGTATCAACTTCTACATAACAGTTTATACAACTTCTAAATGCAGAAATTCTATTTATTCATGAGAAACTGATGCATGAAAATCTAATAAAGAACTATGTACCTATATTTAGAAAAATAACATGGATATCTTTGTAAAAACCTTAGTCACAACTTTAATACAATATATTTTACCATAATCGAATCAGCGGTCCCTTAAACTAATTCATTCTTTAAATTAATTGTTACTCATGTAATAAATTCAAAGGCTGCGAAATTACCATAATTTTTCACCATGAATTCATAAAAAAATAATAAGTTGGGCGATCACTACGAAAGTAATTTCAAATATTATTCCTTCGTACCAATAATTATTAGAATGTCTATTTCTATGCCATAAGCATCAACTTAATGACTATTATATGATATATGACAAATCATGGCCGACATCCCGTGTCTTCTTCGCAAGAATTTTTGTAGGGAGAGGTGTGAGGCTCTGAGTGTAGGTATGTACGATGAAGAGGAAAGGAGAGAACCTGAAGGGGTTAGGAGAGTAGAACGTAGGCGTGGGACACCGGATAGGGAGGCCTCGGTGAGCGAGTGAGAGAGAGTGGTTCGGAAGCCGGGATGGAATTGCAGCCAGAGAGGAGAGGAATTACGGGGAAGAGGCGGCGTATAAGGGTGTTGGTTTGGGTCGGGCGCGGGAGCCTTTAGTTAAGGGGGAGGAGGGTGATTGGGGGCGGCGGAGGCGGCGTGTGTGTGGATGGGGGCGAACGGGTGCGGCCCGGCACCCGGGGAGCGGGAGACGCCAGGAACTAGAAGAGAGAGAGAGAGTAACAAATGGAAAGCTTGGGAGGTACGGCGCGAAGGGATGGGGAAAGGTTTGGCTTGCTGTGAGCGCGGAGGGTTTTAAGCTGGAGGGTGGGCGTGGTGGTGAGACAGATATGGCGTGCTCAATGGGGAGGTCGGGGCTGTGCTGTGGAAATGGCGCGGTGGGGTAGTGCGTAGTGGAGGGACTGAGGGCGAGGAGGGAAGAAGTGGGATAGGGTGTATATATATATATATGTATGTATGTATGTGAGAGGGGAAGGGCGACAATGGCTGCTAGGCACGAAGCTCCACTCCCCCCATCCCCACCTACGTATGTTCCCTTCCCCTCTTCTCCCCCTTCCTCCTACATATACCCTAGTCCCCCCTCATCCTTTCCCCAAATACCCTCCATACTTTTTGTATGCTTTTCCCATTCGTGCCCTTCACCTCTCTCTCTACTTTCTGCACTCCCAACTGAAGCCTCGCTTATGTCTTCAGCTCCTCTTAAGCCTTTTGACTTCTGTTTTATTTCCCTTTTTACACCCTTCCTTTCTTACTTCTTCCTCTTATTCCGTTTTTTTAGGCATTTTTATACCACGAATATCTTTCTTTTCTTGGATCTCTCTCTATTCCTTACACGTATCCCCACTACACTTTTTGTATGATTTTTCCGTTCATCCGTTCTTTCGCCTTTCTCCACACTCTTTACTCCCAATAGAAGCCTTGCTTATGTCTTCAGCTCCTCTTAACCCGCGTGACTTTTATTTTATTATCTCTTTTACACTCTTCCTTCTTCTCTTCTTCCTCTCATTCCGTATTTTCAAGCATTTTTTATACGCTGAACATCTTTTTCTTTCTTGGATATCTCTTTTTCCTTCAACATATCCCCGCTACACTTTTTGTATGCTTTCGTAATTCATTCCTTTTTCCTCTCTCTCTATTTTCTGTACACTCCCAAATGAATTCTTGCTTATGTCTACATCTCCTACTAACCCCTATGGCTTATGTTTTATTTCCCTTTTCATTCTTCTTTCCTTTTTCTTCCTTTTATTTCGTATTTCCAGGCATTTTTATGCTCTGCATATTTTTCTTTTCTTGTATGTTTCTTTATTCCTTCCATATTTCCCCACTACACTTTTTGTATTTTTTTAGTTCATCCCTTTCACCTTTCTCTATTTTCTTTCCTCACAACTGAAGCGTTCTCTATATCTTTAGCTTCTCTTAACCTCAGTGACTTTTTCATTATCTCAGTGGTACTTTTCTATTTTTATTCCACTTTTAGCGTGTTTCCATTCTCTTTCTTTTCTGGATACTATTCTTTTCTTGCCTAACTCTTCTTTTCCTTTCCTAACTCCTTTTTTTCCCTAGCCAACTCTTGATAATCTCACCAGCCTCTTTTCTCCATATACCTCTCTTATTCTTAAACTCTTAAAAGTTTTCTTTTTCGTATTTCATCGTGTTATTACGCCTTCTCTCTTAGTCTTGTTTGGATATCTTGCAAATCTTGTCCTGTGGTATTTCTTGCTAGTGTTTTTCTCCTCTATACATTCTATGTTTTCTTTCCTGTTCATTTTATTTAATTGCCTCATCTGGAAAAAACACTAAACAGCATTTTCTTTTCTTCCGTCATTGTCTATAATTATCCTAGTTTTTCCCAATTCCTTTTTTTCACTCTTGCATTGTTCACGTCTACATTTACAACATAAATTTACATCTTACTTCATTCACCAACTTATTTTTATATATTTGTTCGCAGAGGTCACCTTTCACCTATCACCTTTTCTTTTGGTTTTCCCTCATAATATTTTCAAATTTAATTCTGCTATTTTTTCTCATTGCAATCTTAACCCATGATAATCTTCCATGGTTTTCTTATCCATTCCCACCTTTTTTACGTTCTTCTGAGCCTGATGTTCATGTCCTTTGTCTCAGATTAGTCTCAGTCTTTTTCAGAAAATTGCTTTTTTCTATGAATATATCCCGGATAGACTTCCTTTTTACATCTTCTTCATTTAATTTGTTTTTTTTACACCCCCTGAAGGTAGTCTCAAGATATACACACTATTGTTTAAAGTAAAAAATATAATTTTCCTACACTTATGCTTTTCTATTTTTCATCTCTTTTTAGTAAAACAAAACCCTTAAATGTACCATTTCGCCCTGGCCTAACCTCACTTCTTTGTTATACCACCCATTGGGCATGGGCATCTTTAGCCATTTCTCTCAGCAGTCCCCTTGCATCCTCTTTTCTTTTTCCTCCACTATCTCCCTGCAATACAAGTGGAGATGGTAATGAAATCTCAGGGTTAAATGGATAAAAGAACGGCAAGGTCTCAATTTTCGCCCTAATAAAGTCATCCATTTTTCCGTCTCTCAGGTCATAATACGTTTTCCGTCTCAACTTCGCCTTGGTCGACGAGAGGAGGGGACTGTTATAAGAGTTCATCCAACTCTCTGAATACGCCTTCCTTCACCTCCCGTCCTTCCTTACTCTCCATCCCTCCTTTCTTCCCAGGCATATCTGCCCCGTATTATATTGCTTCAAGTTGAGCGCGAGTGGTTTAAAATGAGTTAAATTATATCCAACGTGCATTGGTACGCTTTAACACATTTTGAAGACATCCTCCCCTCATTTCGCATTTTACTTTCACCCAATTATTGTTTCGGTGACCGGTACTGTTGATCGGAAAAAACTTAAGACATTTTCGAGCTCTTATTTAATTTGGTACGTATTTATGGTCATCAAAGATTCGATAGCACACACTATTTTCTTATGGTAGGTGTGGGAAATTGACGAATTCGGTCGATGGATAAAGGTTGACAGTGGCAAGTCAATTACGAATGGTTTAGTGTTTCCTGACCAAAAATCAACATAAATTCAATAATGTAAAGGTTTACCTTTTGCCAATCATGTAAAACAAATCGAATTGTTGGGTAAAGGGATTCAGGGTTAAATGTTTTAGATGTCAAGAAAACATTTTATGCAACTTTAAATTCGATTTCTTTTCCCATTTCATGAGTCTCACAGAAATATAAATTTACTTGAAAATGTCATTTTGCAGCAATTGAATTCGGCACAGAAAATTAGTAGAAGTGTAAAGATTAATGCATAAAGTTCTTTTTTAATCGCTCAATATTGTTAATATCAACAATTAAAGACAATACTGACTATCATCATCGATGGCCGTTATTGGTCAATGCATAACACAGCTCAAGAGATGCATGCGAAGGCAGACTGGAGTACTGTTGTGAATTTAATGTTGCACCATACACAAAGCTAACGGATGAAACTATGAATGGCACTTGGGTAGTTGCATTTTTTTGCATAACCATCGAGTTTTGGCGGCGAATTTTGCGAGCGATCGAAGTTTATTTTTTTTCGATTGCCACTCCAATATTTTTTTCTTCCCTTACCGTGGTGTTGTTCTGCTCTGACCTATGGATCCCTTCATTCCCCACGGCGTTGGGCGGAGCGGCGTTTCATCACCTTTTTTACTTTTCGTTTTTAAAACTATGCAGCATGAATTATGTAACAATACTCCGCTGATTAAACATAGAAGGAACAGAATGCACGCGCATAACCCCTTGGCCAGGGTATCTGCGGATTAAATTATGCCAGTGACCGTTCGTTTTTGTTTTTAGCTGAGAAAGAACGCGGCCATATAAACTGCATCTCATCAATATTTTTGACATTTTGATGTGCAGGTATTTCAAATCGAAAGAGGGAATTTCTTTTTCGCAAAATTTTTTAGCACCAATTCTCTTGTAATTCACGTGCTTTTGAAATATTTGCCAGTGCAAGAGCCCAAATATGTATTGGTTAGATCAAAGCTGCTAGGAATTTATAAATGTTTTTAAATACCTCTAGTATACAATTATTACGTTTAGTGTAGCTTTTGAATGCTAGGATATTTGGGCAAATGATCATATTTTGAGATTTTCTGAGTAATTGTAGCCCATAATTACTCGTGAGATTACTGAATGGCTTACTTTATAATACAGAGAGAAAATAGTATCCACAGATGAAGCTTTGTTGACTGAGTACTGAGTTGATATTGAATTCCTTTGTTACAGAAGCCACTGGAGTTTGGCTACTTGCATCCAACTAGTCGCCGAAACTTCACTAGATATATTTTTATAATTTCAACAAAACTGTTTTACTAAAAAAACAATGCTCAAACTTACTTCAAAATTCAACTCTATAAAAATATTGAATTAAAAGTATAATATTTTAACTTCAATTTTGATATTGAAAGTAAATATTAGTTACAATAATATATAGACCAAATGGTGAAGATATTCATGTTCTGAGCACATATAAATTTGCTTATGTGGACAGTCTCGTGACTGGTGGCATTTTTTTTCAAATGTTGGTACCGTCCTCGAGCTGATGTAAATCAAGGCCTGTTCCCAAAGCTAAGGATACGAACTCAAGCGTAAAACCAACTCCAACCTGAAAAGGATGGAGAAATGCGGCATCCATCAGTCATGATTCGGTGTTCGGCTCCGTGGAGCAAATCATCGCTGCGTGCGGTGCCTGGCTGGCGGGCGAAAATATTCCCCAAATAATTCGAACTTATTGTGAGTTCGGCGAGTTTGGAGGAAGGGGAGCAGTGATCCCCGTCTTTTCGGCGGGTCTGGGATTTTTCCTCGTCTACTCTCATGCCCGTCTCTCCGTCACCCCGTGAAACTACGCGAGAGAGTCTCCTCATCTCCTTTACCCCCAAAAAAAAGCATGTACCGTGAATGTAAATATGGAAGGCGTGTGAAGAGTAACTGTTTATGTGGTAAAGGTAAAAAAGGAGTGAATTAGAGACTGGTGTATAGTGTTTACCCAGATATTTACGCATGCCTGCGGTAAAAACCGTATATTTGGCCACTGAAAATTTTATACGACGTACTTGAGGGGCAAATATTATTTTTCTTCAGTTTATAAAAATTGCGGAAAAGTCTTTTTAATTTGTTCCAATCTTCTCAGTTTCCCTGCATTTTTGAGGCCAATTCTATGCGTATATTTTTCTGAAAGATGAAGGAAAAGCCTTGATGATAAAGGAAATGTAGAGAAAATGTACATAAATAATTGTAGGTGCAGGATAAGAGAGAGGGTTTATAGTTTATGTATTTGGTCGATATAGTGTTTGTGGTGCGCATAATGGGTGTTTATATTTACGGTATAAAGAGTATACCGTTGTCAACATTTGCATGTATCTCAAGTGTGAAAATTCTACATTTTACAAATATTGAGGTTAACTTTTCACACTAGACAAATGGAAAAATATCACTAGGGATGCGTTGGATTAGCGTAAATGCCTGAGGAGCTAAATGAGGGAGTATGTCAAGGTTTACATGAGAGAACGATGGGATTTTTGGAATGCAGAGGGACGAAGGAAATAGAAGGGCTGAGGTTGATGCTAAAAAACGATAGGGGATAAATGATAACGGAGAACCTTATGAATTTTCCTAGTGGCCTCAACTTCCGTGTACCATTTTGGCTTACGCTTTTTATGTATATGTGCATGAAAGACGAAGGCAGGGCACATAGACGAAAACTCACCCCCTGCAAAACACCCCCGAGGTGACTTTCCGAGCAAAATGTGTATGTAAGAGAAAGGTGAACGCCGTGGGTGCAGGAGTATGGAAAAGGTTTAGGGCTTCCGTGTGGGTGGGGGTGGGAAGGGCGATAGGGTTTTCAGGATGCCTTTCGGACGGAGGGAGAAGTGGAGGAGCGGTTGAGGGTAGACTAGGGCGAAGAAAAGTTGCGAAGGGGTGGCGGCGCTGGGGTGCGGCACGACCCAGGGAGCGGGTTGGCTTAAGTCGGGGGCGTGGTGCGGAGGGGGCGGGCGGTTTTAAGGGAGGCCGTGACGGGGAGTGATGCCTTCTGGGGCGCCGGGTGCGGGAAAGGGAGCGGTAAAAGGATGCCGGAGGCGGGTGCGGGGGCGGCGGAGACCAGAGATGGTGCCGGTTAAGGGGGCGCAATGCCTCGTCGGAAACCGTTGCGCTCGAAAATATATAGAACAGCAACTGCTTCCCTATTTTTGTAATGCAGTCCATTGTAATGTGCATTTATCTGAGTTATTTAACACCATAGGTTATACTTACGCATTTTTTAGTCTTTTTCGATAACACCTTGCCAACATCAGTAAAAATTTCAAAATATCCGCAAAAATTTGAAAAATTTATCTTGCTCTTTAAATTCAACGATCGAAGACCAATATTTGCACCTATTTCGTGATACTTTCATTTTAAGGGGTTGAAGCTGCTGGAATATGTAAAGTGAAGCAGTATAAGTCATAATTCGTTTCTTTTTTTTTGGTGGAAATTAAATCGTTTAAAACTCTTTTAAAACGTTTTTGTATTGAAAATTTGTTAGCATAAAGAGTACACCTTTTACTACATTTTACCGTATTTTAAATATAAAAATTTTAATTTAGAAAATACTGTGGTAAATTTTTCACATTTGAGAACTGGGAAATGTTGCCAGGTGACTTTAAATAGATAATTTCAAGATGGTACCGTGAACCAGAACGAACTATCAGCGTCACTCAGTGGAATTTTTATTCCTCTATTCTAACAAATAATAATGCTTTTATTCATTTCTCCAAATGGTTATTTTCCGACCAAGGCTTCGCCAATTACCCAGGTCAGTTTGCCATCATCAAAGTCTTGATATCGTCATATTTATCAATGTACCGCATTCGTCTCGAGGCGTTGATAATGGCAAACTATATTGTCGAAACCTAAGTCGGAGGATGAGCACAAGTGAAAGTGGCAAAAATTATTTAAAATAATTTCAATTGACTAAAAGTATTAAATATAATTATTAAAAGAATGTCAACATGACAGCGTAAACTAGAAAAGACTATCGGCGTCGCTGGGAGGAATTTTGATTCCTCCATTTTCACGAACAAAAATGCTTTTATCGTCAACTTGTTTATTTTTCGATCCAATCTTCGACAATTTAGCTTGCCATTATCAAGGCCTTGCTTGATATCGTCATCACCATAAGGTATCGCGATCATCTCAAAACCTTAATGATAACAAGCTAAATTGTCGAAACCTTAGTCATAGAATGAGCAATAGTGAAGCTGACTTAATGCGTCACTTTTTCGAGAGAATGATGATATCGTAAGTTTTAAGCAAGTCAAGAAAAAAGACGGGAGTGATGCGTACTCTTAAGCGCGGAGAAGGAAGGGAGATAGCAAGTCCGGGGAAGTTTCCGCAGGGAGTGAGGGGAAGAGAGGAGCGTAGAGAATAAAAAGGGGTGTGAGCTCTCGGGGATGGGATGGGTACTGGGAAGCTGGATGGTTTTGCGGCAAGGGCGAAAGGGGAAAAAAGGGGGAGGAGGAGGAAGAGGTGGAACCACCTTCCCGTTGGATGTGTGTGAGCGTGGATACGGAGGCAGGAAACTTCATCCTATGGGAGGTTGGGGACGGAGGGGTAGCGTGGATGGGAAGTTTTCGAGAGAGGCCGACGCTATGGCGAGGCGGGGATGAGGCCTTCCAGAAGGGAAGGGTGGAGAAGGGGGTTTATTTGGGGGGGTTGGGAGGGTGTAGCGGCGTGCAGGGAACGGAAGCGAAGAGGTGGGCGTCCCTGGAAGGAAAAGGAAGAGGTGGAGATAGACAGAGGGAATGGGGAGGTGGTGGGGTTTAGGGTACGAGACTGCCTACAGATAGGGTGTGGTGGATAAGGGGGAAGGTAGGAAAGGGCTCCCCTACCATGTATGTGTGAGTGAGTGAGTGAGAGGTATAGAAAGCCTTATGGGAGAGGCGAGACGGAGAAAGTGGGAGAGGATTGGGAATCGTAGGAGAGCGTGGAATGGCTGGAGATTACGGAGGGGAAGGAGTAAGTTTGGGGAGGAAGGGGTGAGGGGAAAAGGATTAACGCGGATAAAGGGGAGAGGGAATGGAGAAATGAAAGCATCGGAGAAGATGGGAGGAAGGAGGAGGAACGTGTGACGGGATGTTTCTTTATTCTTAAGAATCACAGCCATCCCCTCTCTTTCAAAAGCAGTAGGATTGACCTAGAGGTATTTAAAACTCAGACAAGCATGTGTGAGTGAGTCACAATATATGAATGAATAGTTATTTTTTTGCCACATATACAAACCCCCGGTAGTACCAATCAAACAATGTGGTAAATATAAAAAAAAATGTGCATGATAACTTTCAGGTATCGAAAAATATAGTTACTATAGTTCAGAGTATCTTAAAAACCAAAAATGTATGATTGACCTGGAGATATTTAAAATTTAGACTTTATGAATAAATAGTTATATTTTTGCCACAGATGCAAACCCTTCCTGGCGCCAGCCAAGTAAAATTGTCAGTATCAGAAAATGTGCAGGATAACTGTCATGTATAGAAAAACATAGTTACCATATTTCACCGTCTCTTAAAAACAAAAAATGTAATTTCTTATAATCTAGATGTTTGAGAAAACCTTTAGTTTAATAATTAATTATTATTAAGGGGTCAATAAGAAAATTTGATGTGAATAATGCTAAATTTAATAAATACATAAGCACTATTTGATTATCTCTTGGATATTAATGATATAGAGCATTCTACCTTGAGCAACGTGTACCCAAAAACAAACCAAAAATCATTGTGACACCAACAATTAAAATGGAAGTGAGCTTGGGAAAAATAGACGGTGTGGAATGAAAGCGGAAGAGAAGAAATGATAGGTAATACAAATTTCGCAGCATATTGGAATGTAAAAGAGCATCTGAATCTTTTTAAATGTTAAAATTTGTCGATTCTGAGAATAGCACTCTAATCTTCTCTTTATAGAAAATCCGTTATCCACGCTCACCAACTGCAAATTGAATTACGAAGTATTATTATGAAATATTTTAGTAATTAAATACATTTCATACTTCGCAACGCTAAAATAACATTTTTATCATGTAACTGAATTTATTATTAATATTATTATAACACTATGTTTTTTATCTTTGCCCCAAATTAACCCTTTTGACATACATTTTTCTTCCATTCTCACTCTAGCTTAAGTAATTGGGTGCCAATCACAGTGATTGAATGTCGTTTTAAATATACAAGTTTTGCGTAAACAATATAGATTAAGTTATCCTTTGGGAGGGGAAGTGTTTTTGGGATATAATATGTCTCCTCTGAGGTAGAATTGTGAAACTATGACGTTGCTTCAATTTCCTGCAGTTTTTTTTGCCGTCCTTGTTATTTTTTCACTTATCTCTTGACAGTTTTCTCAAAACCATTCGATCTTTTCCCTTCGATCCGTACATTATTTTTTTATATTTTTATTCAACTTTTCCTTGTTCTTCCTGAACATTTTGTTTAATAAGGGATTAATTCGGATAGAGAATATGAAGGCAGAGAGGAAGAATTTCCACGGAGGCAGGGGAGTTACGTGGTGAGACACGGGGAGTATGGGAACTTGGAGGGGGGATAGATGAGGGTCTCGGGAGGTTCTTGCGATCTCCCGGAAAAGAGTAGGTACGTATATGTGAGTGTGTGTGTGTGTTTTAGAGAGCGGTGCGGCGGAGAGAGGTTGGGGTAAAGGTAGGACGGGAGATGTTCGTGGGGAGGGGAAGAGGGGGGGGGAGTGTTACGGCGTGCTTTTCGTCTAAGGCCTCCTCCACATCCCCCGCAGTCATTTGAGAGTATGGAGCTAAGTAAACCTCTCCTCTTTCCCCTCTACCGCCCCAACTCCTCCACCTCCGCACTCGCTAACCATCCCCCAAACCACCCCCACCCCACCCTCACTTTATACTCCTCCTCCTGTGCTATGACCTTACACATACCACCCATCCGCTAACTCCCTCCCCTCTAGCCCCATCTACCGTCGCCCTACATCTTCACACAGGGTCCCTCCCCTCTCTCCACCCCTTTTCGCAGACATTTCGCCGCGTCCTACGCTCCCAAAGCCGGTCTCTTTACTCCCTATTCCCTCTCAACCTTCTCTCTCTCTCTCTCTCACGAACATTTCCTACGGTTTTTATTGCGTTCATCTGCGCGGCTCGGCGTGAGGAGAGCGTGGGAGTAGAATCCTCGTGCTCTTACCTCGGCAAAAATCCTCCTCCCTCTCCCGCTTCCTCTTACGCCCGCCGTGCATAGCACACGCCCCTCTTTGTAGAGCACTCCTCTCGTACCCTTTGCGAAAGAAGCTACGCACCGAATGCGATGCTTTGCCGAGAGAATTATTCTTGCTTAGTCTCCTTATGTCTCCGAAAGGGGTATCTCATTCGAGTGTGAAATTTCGACGGGGATATAGCCATTCGTCGTGATCTGCTGGCGTTTCAATATTGCTACGATAGCAACGTTGAAAGTCATGTATATCTACATGACTTTCAACGTTTCTACTGTCCGCACGCCGCCTCTATTGGCGTATGGTGGGAGGTGTTAGAACGCCAGACGTTACCAAAATAAGAAATGTGCGTCGCGACGGCGGGAATATTTCTTACTTTCAGCAACGCGTTATGTTTTTGCCAAAGTTTAATACAACTCCCTCCCCCTTCAGTGAACGCTTCTAGTCTCCGTCGCGAATCGAATGTAGAAATGTGGTCGGAGCACGTTGGTGAGCGCGGATGGAGGTGGCGGTGTGCGTAGTCAGCACTCATATGCCGGATGCGTCCGCCTGTTTAGTAGAGGTTGCATTTCTTTTCTCTCCCACTTTACAGCGCCCTCTGGTCAGGTGTAGTTCTCTCTAACCTTCTATTTATAGCCTAGCAATGTGGCAGGCGGTCGTAAAGTCGTTGGAATCTCCTTTCACCGTAAAAATTATGCTTTCTTAAGGCAAAAGGAGTGGATGGAAACAATTGTCCGCCTCCGAGTCCCAATGAAATTCTCGCAAAGTTCTGTCTTGATTCCTTCGACGTTCTGAGTGATCCGTCCATCTTGCTTAATTGTTTTTGTGGTAAAATTTATTGTGAATTTGAATTAAAATAAAATTCGAGTGTTTGGTGTAGTATAATATTCCATTTAGTCTCATCTGGTGCTGTTTTAATTTTTTATTTAAATTAATCGCGACGTAATATAATGGTGAAAAGGTTTGAAATACGGTACTCTCCACGAATGATTTTTATTAAACCTTTTTAAAGCTTGCTAAGAATTGCTTAGCTATAGATGAAATACATTGTAAGTGCATCACAACAATGGATTATTTCGAATTCTATCGTGTAGTTATTTCTGTTCATTGAATGGCTAAGAAGTTGAAGCCTTGAAGCAAGATTTTTTGAGTATTCTTCCAGTATAATTCTTATACTGCTTGGTTTGCTGGGTGTTGAAAAGGTTGCAGTTGAATTTAGGGTGCAGGATGTAAAACAATATTCATGGGTTTCATTATTTAAGTAAATTGAAAGTTGTGCAGAATGAAGAGGAAGTCGAGCGAGGCTGGGAGGGTGTGACTAGAAGCAAGAGATGAGAAAGGACGAGACGGAAGAGGCCCAGTACGCTGGTGGTCTAGGAACTGATAGCGAGAAAGACAGAGGGTTCCTTTAGATTGGAAAGAGATGGAAGGAGGAAAGTTACAGTCACATTTAGCCGCGAATATAAAACTAAATTCACCGTTTGCATTATTGAAGTACCTTACACTGTCCAGAATGGAGAGAAAGTTGAGTAAGGCTGGGAGGAAAATACAAGAAGAAAGAGAAAGAGGGGGAGAGAAAGAGGTATGCGACGAAGGTCTGCTGCGCTGGTGCTGAAGGAAATGTTAGCGAGAGAGAGAAGGTCCCTTTCGGATTAGGAAGAGATGGAAGACGGGAAGTTTCAGTTGCAGTTAGCAATGGATATTAAACTAATATCATGTTTTCTTTATAATTGAAGAAAATTACAATGCACAGAACGGAGAGGAAGTTTAGTAGACCGGGAGGGTGTGACTAGAAGTAAGAGAAATAGAGAAAGAGGGTGTGGCGGAGGTCTAGTGCACTGGTGCTCTAGGAAATCATATCGAGGGAGAGGGAAGGTCCCATTTAAAATGGAAAGTGATGGAAGAAGGAGAGTTGTAGTTGCATTTAATAATTAATATAAAACTAAACTCACGGTTTTAATTTTTGAAGTTAATTTCACATTCGACTTGGGAAGAGATGGGTGAAGGAAATTTGCAGTTGCACTTGCAATGAATGCAAAACTATACTCACGTTTTTAATTTTTGAAGTAAATTACACTGTGAAGAATCGAGAGGCTGGGTGGGAAATACCAGAAGCAAGGGAGAGAGAAAGATGTGGGAGGAAGGCCTAGCGCGCTGGTGCTCTAGGAAATGATAGCGAGAGAGAGAAGTCCCTTTCGGATTGGGAAGAGATGGAAGAGGAGATAGGGAGGGAGACGGGAGATTTTGAGGTTGAGCGAAAGGGAGGGAGGGTGGGGCTTTTGGTGTGAGGTTAGAAGGGTCGAAAGGACGAGAGATATGGAATGGTCGACGGGAGGGTGGTGCACCGGATAAAGGGGAGGGACAGCGTGAAAGGACTGTAGGAGCGGGAAAGGGATAAGGACCCGGAAAGTCTGTCAGAGGAGGTTGGAAAGGGTGCTGCTTTTTGGAGTGGAGGAGAGGAAGGGAAGGTTTGTAGGGGAGTTGGGAAGGCTTTTGGAGGGGACATGATGGTGGTCCTCCTACTGCTAGGGATGGTGGAGGGTTTTTGGTTGTCTGCTGCCTGAATAGAGAAGGGGAGGGGAATGGGATGGGTGCACCAACTTATAGAGGAGGCAAGCATCGGGATGGACTTCTGCCCAAAGGAGACGTACGGAGCTATAAAATAGAGAACTTGGGGGTTTCCCATGGAATGAAGTTTTTGGACATATGCCCTCGCCCACGAATTGAGGAGGGAGGAAAGGAAATGGCCACATCCCACTTTTATGTTTTACTCTCTCTCTCTGTGGTCAAAAGGTAGGCAAATAGAGTCTCGTAGTTTTTTATGCTCGTGGTTCAGCCTGAAGAATTCATTTCGCGCGAGAATGCTGCGTTGGTAAAAGGGAGTTCCAAATTTTGGTAAAACTTGAAGCGACTGAATTGATTTTTTCGACTGTCACATAACTTTGATTAAAATAAATCGCGTATTTTTGATAAAAGTATGATAAAGTAAATAAACTACTCTTGAATCCACTTTTTTAAGCATAGAAAATCAATCTTTTTAATAATTAAATAATTTCACTGCATAGTTCATGCGTATTTGACACTGTATTCAATTAAATGGCTTAAAGATGAAAATGTTTTCAATGATATAATTGAAGTTTTTAAATATTTTATGCACATTTACTTACTGCTGGATTTTTATGATTCGCTTATGTTTCAAATATTTTAAGTTTATCTGTATTATATTTGTTTAATTCACAAAAAATAGTGCTGTAGCAAGTTGATACTGAATGTTTAATGTGTTATTGATTAGGATAAGGAAATATTCTCCATGTTTTCCAAAAATTAGTAACAATTTGCGTCTGATAAATTGTTGCTTAGCTGTAGAAAAAAATTATTTGCTTCGATATCAAATCATGTGTTTAATATTGATAAGTTAAAAAGATATTTGGTTGGCCAAAAAAATACTATTATCGAAAGGTATACGTCGCATTATAAACTCTAAAGAACATCGGTCCCTGGTTCCATTTTTGCAAGAAACTCCGATGAAATGAGCGAAGAGTAGTGGAAGGGATCATTTACCGGACACAAATGTTTAGAGAAGACGAAATACACATTTGGACAATGTTATTTTTATGGAAATACTCAGATATTATAGATTTTCATCAGAATATATGTATTTCATCGAGTGAAAACCGTGCAGTTTCAATCTTTTAAAAATAATCAATGAAATTAATGAGCGTAAACTACTTTAACAACAGTTTTTCCCACTTTTTTTCTTCATATCATATATATTTTCTGAGAAATCCTTTTTTTAATTGAAAACAATTTTTAACTTCCATGACATGGAAGCAGTCCTCAATTTAGCGAAAGTGCGTGACTGCGGTGAAATTCTGTCATCGGTACCGTACCGTTGAGAAATCGTTCGAATACTTACTTTTTCTACGTAGCTGCAATTTTCATCGCTTTAACACGTCCTTGTTTATTTAAAAAGGAATAATTAGACATGATTATGGTTTATAATACCTTGAGTGCGGACGATTCCTCTCCTAAAAATAAATGAGTGTTTGAAAATCAATATTATCATACCTTGTTTTTTTTTAAATCAGACGGAGACGGACTCAGAATGTTTGTGTTTATGAAAAATGGTTATACTGAACGTATACCGCGGTTTACAGGATGCTAAATCAATTTTTACATTGTACGATAAGTAAAGTAGGTTTTACAGGCGAGTTTGAGTGAACGATTTTCAAACATCCAACGTAAGTTTTTATAGATTCAATCCGTGACGTTCTTTGCAGGAGATGGTTAAAAACTGCCACCTGAGAAGGATAGTATAGTACAATGCCTATTCGTACGCAGGTTTCCGCGGTGATTACTTGAGTTCAGCATTCTTTGGGGCTGCATCCGCGTCCGTTGTCGAAGAACCACAACAGTTTCGCCAGCTCTCCTGCCAGCGTCCTCAGGTGAAGGATGATGATCACTTCATCCTTCACCTGAGGACGCTGGCAGGAGAGCTGGCGAAACTGTCGTGGTTCTTCGACAACGGACGCGGATGCAGCCCGATACAATGCCTATTATTTCAATAACGCTCGGTTTACACTCTGTTTCAATCTTCGCTGTTTTTTTTGCCTAGCCAGCCATCGCAACATCATCATCATTTTAAGCCACACCTTTTTCTAAACAACTTTTTTATTGAGTTTGAAGGTATTCCTGAGTCTTCAAAACAATAATATTCAGCATAACACCAAGAGAAATACACAATTAGACCTGAATGAATTTCCCTTATATATGTAATCGAGCCTCAGGCAGTAGGCTGTAGGAATATCCTCAGGAAGGAGGGCGGTAAAACCGGTATACTTCGGACAAGCGGCAATACGAGAGCTTTATCTGATCTTTGTTTCGGAGCAGTTACTTAAATATTGAAAATATTTTACTGCTGTGCTTTCTTTTGCGTTCAATTTTATGCAAAATTATTTTAGATATTTATTTTTTAATGTGATTTGGACCCAGTATAAGAATAATTTGGATTAATTCTCGGAAAAAATTGGTAAATTTTAGGTTTGTAATAAGTGAATACTGAATCTGTGAAATGATATCCTCAGCAAATTGTGTGTTTCGAAATAGCCCACAAAAAATCTATTCAAAAATACACCACGTTTGAGGCAGGGACGATTGCATTGTTCCTGCAAATGTTCAGTGAGGAATCTATCTAACTCTAACGGTTTGCTTGTCTCCCAATGGTTGTATTTCCTTCGACGGCTATTTATCTGTCGATGAGTGATACGGAAGGGAAAGCCAATCGTGAGTCAGTTAAGGGACTGGACGTGACTCAAACAGTAACCAAACGCATCCACCTTTGCCCTCTCCTAATCCTCGGAATGCTTCCTTCTCCGTGACTAACCCTTCCCTATCTCCACCCCAGCACGCCCTGACAATCTCGTCTTATCTCTTCCTCGAACCTTTCCAAATCATCCTTTCCTTCTTCCTCTTGCTTTACATATCCCTTTATCCTCTTCCGGCAGCAGTAAAGTCTCATAATACTTAAGCGCCACTTTTTAGATCCTTCCATTTCTACCATCACTGATTATATTAAATGTTTTTGAACTTAGAAGTGTATCCATGATAAAATGTAAACAAAAAATAGTAATTTCCACTCATTAATGTATGAATAAATGCACTACCGACCATGGTTTCGACACTGTATATCATTTTCAAGGTTTTCATTTTAAAACCCTTAGTAATGACATAGTGTCGAAACCATGGTGGGTAGTGGATTTATACATAAAAGTGTGGAAATTACCATATGGTATTTATATTTTGTCATGGATGTATCGAATCTTCGCCTCGTCAATCCTGAAACTATTTCATACTTAGAGTTGTAATTGATTATATTTATTTGTTTATTGAAATTTAATTTTCTTGTATTTTCAACGCTAAATAACATCAGGAAACCTCTAACGGCGTTCAAACTCCCTTCTAATTAGTAGGGAAGGAAGAGCAAGAATAGATCAAGTTTTTCTGTAAGCCTATTCCGAACAAAAGGAACCAAGGCTAAGAATATATAACCTTCGTCTATAAAGACCGGCTGCCGCACGAATTTGTTGTTGTTGCCCGTATTTAAGAGAACGCATTACTGCCACCTGCTCGATTTTTTTTTGCTGCATACCGGTTGTTCAAGTTGAAGTCGGAGTAATTCGTTCTTTTTCTTGGAGTTCCATCTACAGCGCAACCGTATAAACATCGGAATCAATCAAAGAAATATCTCCTACCACCGAGATATGAACCCGATCCTTCTATATACGAAGCTAGCACCTCAGCCACTACATGAACTTAATCCCCGCCTTTTGCTCGATTCATTTTGCCTCTGGGCTTAGCATCTCTCCCCCTCTCCCCTCAGCTATTTTGGAGAATAACGAGTCATTAAACTCTTTTAAAAGGTTCTATTCAGCATGGGCGCAACCTGTATCTGCTCTCTTCGCACCCTTCTAAAACGGTCCCTCCAGATCCGGATGCTTTCCAAACCCCTATTCCCCCCCTCTCCCATCCTATCTCTCTCCCTCTCGCGACCCACCCCCTTCCAAGGGTCTTTTGAAAGGAGCGCGAGTCAGAGCACAAAGGATGAAGGAGAATATGATTAGCCGCAATACCAAGCGTCCCATTTCCCCCGCTCGTTTTGGTTTAGGACTGTAGGGAAGAGGGCGTACCGGGAAGGGGGATAGTAACAGTGCACGTAAGAATGGAAAAAGACTTTGAGTGAACGGATGGTACGCTGTGTAGTCGGGGGCGGATCGAGGGCCTTATGCCCTGCATCACCCTCCAGCCCGCAGCGTACTTTTTGCCTTGAGTGCGTACTTGGCGTGCGAGCCGTCGTCCTGTCTTCTCTATACTTATATTGCATTTCTAGGGGTTTTAGGATCTTTCTGTGGAGGAAAAGGCTCTAACATTGCAAGGGACCAGTCAAGACATTCCTTTTCATAAGGATCAATAGTTCAAGGAAATAGGTTTTGATTGCAGAAAGGAAAGATATGATATAAAATCCAAGGAACGTAGTTAGATGGATTGGCATTTGTTGATGTTGTATCAATCACATGCGATTTTCTACAAAAATAACTTTCAATTCGGCTCGGGATTAGATTTAATTGCATCAGTAGTAACATAGTAATGCAGTAATATTGAAAACTGGTTTGAATCAAAAGTTATTTTTATGGAAAATTGCAAATCATTTTTCAATTTACGTTATCATACTTTTTTCAAGCATCAGTGATCAAAGTGCGTGCAAAATGCATTTTATTAATCAGTATTTCAACTTTAGAGAATGAAGATTGATTGATTTTATTTTCCATGTAATACTGGAACATCACCGTCAACTTTCCGATCCATTTGCTATACCCTAAGTCTATGCAATAAAATTAGATATATTTATAACCTACGTTCGATTCTTCGTCCAAGGTAATATATTCCCATGTCGATTATAGTGAGATATATTAGGGAAGAAAGAAATTATCAGCAGAATAGCCCAGGCGAAGAGAGAATTCCACCAAAAGAGAGACCTGCTTACAGCGGGAAACTTAAATATGGAAGTAAAGAAACAATTTATAAGAACCTACATCTGGAGTATGCTCCTATACGGAAGTGAGGCATGGACAATGACCGCAGCGGAGAAAGCAAAGATAGAGGCCTTTGAAATGTGGTGCTACAGAAGAATGATGAAAATCAAATGGATCGACCGAGTTAGTAATGAGGAAGTCCTAAGAAGGGTAGGCTCATGAAAACCTGAATAAGAAGACGAAACAACCTTATAGGCCACTTCTTGAGACATGCTGGCCTGATGAAGACAATCGTCGAAGGACAAGTGGAAGGCAAGAATGGAAAAGGAAGACCTCGAACAAAATATATGGAACAAGTAAAGAGAGATGTGAAAGAGAAGAAATACGTATAGGTGTGAAAAGATTAGCTGATAGGAGAACTGAGTGGAGAGCTGCGTCAAACCAATCCTAGGATTGTTGACCAGTGATGATGATGATATTAGGGAACGGCTGAAGCACTCAGAACTTGGATTTGCGACATAGTCTAGCCTAACGCGTGCTTTTTGACCGCGTCCAAAATGACGAGTTCCTATCATTTCTTCGCTTCCCACAACTTGAAAACAGTTGGTATTTTGTGCTTTTCCGCGCTGGGGTGATTGTACCTCCTCGTTTGCCCTCAGGGGACTTAACAGTGTTTTTGGCTTCCGGGAGTATCCCCATTAGGAGATAAAAGGCTTGGCGTCCCTTCGAAGGCAGGCTGATTATTCCCAAAGAAAGAAAATAAAGCTTGCAAGAAGAATGCAGAGATTTTCCAGTGCTGAGAAGAGAGGCTAGTGGGAATGATTTTTTGCTGGAGTGTATCAACAAGTGCGTGAATACTATAAGGTAGCAAATATTGACGTCGAAAAAGTTGCAGTAGAAATGAATTCATATTTCATTTTCTGCGAAAACGTTTGATTTTGTGAGGAAGAGGGAGCTAAATAAGATACAATACTACAAGAAAAAGGGCACGATATTATTGCAAAGGCACGTTATAACTAAAGTGCGTTATAGCTAATGAAAACCCTGACTATTTATATTCAGAGAAATAAGTCTTTTCAGTACATATTTGTGCATCCTCTGGAGACACTGTTGGGTTTTAAGATTTTTTTTCATTTCTGGAAACAAATCATTCTGTCCTCATGTAACCGCCGGGATAAAGATGTCGGTTGCTCTGTTTAAGGTTCATCGAACATATTATATCAAGAAGTATAATAGAAATACAAATCTGGATGAAGGGCGGGATTCAATCATATTAATCGAAATGCTTTTTCTCTTTTGATCAGAGCTCCCGAAAAAGTTATTTTTCTTAAAAAGTGTAAATTAAAATTTTAAACCATCTTAAATTGCAATTGCTTAAGCTTCTCAGCATTCGAGGACCAATTTTTTCCCTAAACGGGAGAAGTAGAGGTGTATGACGTCCAAAACGTCCAACACCTAAATATTGCGTCTTGGCCCGTATCGAGAGGCCTGTCGCCATATCATTCGTTTGAAACACTGCTACTCTGTTCGTTCTGTAAGCATTTACTGCTTGAGATTACATACGAAGACAAAAGCGATATGAATGATGTGTTTAATGTTGGTACCACATTTTAGAATAGATATACTAGGTAAGATTATTATTATGCATTTTTAGGGAATCAATTTTATCGATACGGTACAGATATTATTTAAAAATTATTTGCAACAAGTGCTGCAGTATTGTTTTGTTTCCTTTACTGTTTATTTAAATCATATTGTGGAGGTATCTCACCTACTTTTTTCTTGATCATCATTTTGTCGTATTCATTCAATTAGAAAGCTTAAAATATTAATCTGGCATTGTAGCAGAAATAATTTGTTGAAATTTTCTCATCTTTAAATAATCGCTAATTATTGAAACATGTAATAGGTTACCGAGCTATTCGGCTTTTAATCAGCAGTAATTTTTTCCGAGTCACGAAAGGCTACATAAAATGCGCATAGTTAATCTCCTATCGAGGTTCTTTTTTATTCTTTTAAGGTAAAATTTTCACGATGCACAAATATTTTATGTGGCTCCTGAGTGTGCTGAGGTGACTTTCATTATCCATTTCATTATTTTCGATGCCTTAAACGAATTTGATCGAAAATTTGTCCTTTGAGTCTCCATATAGATTTTTCCACTGGAATTAATTATTTATTAATGCTTGGCTATCGTCACTCGTGAATGCTTTCGGGTCATATTGCTAAATAGTTGTTTTGTGAAAATGTTAGCTTAATTTAAATTTGAAAAAGGTGGCATTACCGAAATTATTGTTTGAGTTCTAAAAGCCCATATTTCACGCCTGTTAAGCTGCACACTGAATGGAGTGTTTGTAGTGAAAAACATGCTTCAACATATAAATTTATTTCTGTATTTTTTTAGTTCCTTCGATTTCTACAAACATGTCCCGTGAGACGAATTTCCCATTCGAATTTGTTTTTGCCTGTTTTCTTGTCCGTGGGTCATGTCAAGATTATTTTTATCATGCGTCACATACAAGTGTCGTGAATGGTTCCAAAGCCGTGACTCACTCACACTTGGGCGATCTCATCAAATGTGTGACGCTACCTTTATCCGAACAGAATGTCATTTACATCGTGATACCTTTTTACTTACTCGCTGGGGCACTAGTTACCTTTCATTCTCTTGATCATTGGGAAAACCTATTTGTATCTGTTATTAATTGAATTTATTCCCTCTTTGCTGATTCTCCTCTTGGGAAAAACATTATCATGTTTAGAAATCATCACGATGCTCGAAAAAGTGGTCGAGGAATTACATGCCTATTTTTTTCTGTATTTTCTCCAGAATTTCGTGAGATTTACCTAAGATTTCATGTAGATCACTATTATTTCTTGAAATTTCACAGAGACAAGTATTATTTCTTCATCATGAGTATTATCTTTTTCTCAGCTTTATTTTACAAAATTTATATAAAATATTGATGGAATTGCCCTTTGTTTTTAATCACTGGCATCCCTGGATATTGGACATTGGACATTGGACGCTACCAAAGATGCATGAGCACAGCCTTAAGACCCATAGGTTACGATTTTCAGAAGATTATAATGTGAAAATGATCTAAAACAGAATAGTTTAGATTATATTATAGGAGAATTAAGTGGAGAACTGCGTCAAACCAATCTTTGGATTGATGACTGCTAATGAGATCAGTGGAACCAACTGCCTTAATGATAAAGTTTATTAAGTAACTTATCTCTTTATTAGCAGCCTCGACGGAGTTACACACGACAGGTTTCGTTAGATGTAAAAGAGAAGAATCTATGAAAAGGATAGCGAATAAGAGAGAGAAATGGAGAGCTGCGTCAAACCAATCTTAGGATTGTTTACTGATGATGATGATCTATTTACGTTCAAGATCGAAGTTTAAAGCAAAAAAAATTGAGCAGGGCAAGAGTTCGGCGCTGTCATAGGGGCAGTAAGGGTGGTCTACGGGCGCGGGGATCGAGGCAAGGGAGGGTGCGGAATGGCAGTTGGCTGGAGACAGGCGCCGGGGTTTGCAGGCTTTACCCCCGCGTACGTGGAAACGCCGTGCTGCGGAGGGAGGGGGCGGTGCGAGAGGTGGGGTCGGAGAGGAGGGGGGGCTGGCCGTCGGGAGGGACCGCTGCGACCTATTTGGGGGTGGACGGGGGCAGTACGTGAGAATGGTCCGCCCGTGTGGGTGGATTATGTCGGCCCCCGCTGCACGCACGGGAAAAAAGGGTGCATCGGGAGGCGGCGGTAGCATGGGGGAGGAGGGTGCGGGAATAATTTCCGGGGGGCGGGGTGGTTGGTTGCAGTGGAGGCGGCGGGGACTGCTCCGTGAGGGAGATTACGGAGATGGGTCCCGGATGCACGCCCGAGCTCCCCGAGTCAGAGCGCGGAGAGAACGAATGTCTGAAATTGCTAGTTTTCGGGAGAGGAAGGGGATCCGCTGTGAGTCAAGGGAATGGGAGACTGCCGTTGTGGGAGGATATAAAAACATACATAAATTGCCAAGAGAATGGAAAATTCCCTGGTCCTGGAGTCGAACATAAAAGGTACTATCCATCCATCAGGATTGAGGAACCTAAATATCAGAGTTGTCTGCGGAAAGCTAAGGTCCGTGGTTCGATACCCGGTCCTGGGGATTTTTTTCTCATCGAAATTCATGTGGTTTTTTCTCATCGTATTTCACCGCCGTTTCCACGGAAGCATCGAAATATCACACATATAAAACATATTTAGTTTATTTCTAAAGTATATCTCAGATTTAAATTGAAAGCTTCATACTGATCAGGAAGTCTAACAAAAATCAGGGAAACAAAAATCTGGACTGGAAGTCATTGAAATGTCAGAAAAATTTGGTTATGGCAAGGGATAAACTGCATTGGCACAGTAAAAAGATGAAAATCCGTGGGTGAACGAATCCTCCTTCAGGCCTTCTTTGCCGTCCTGGTTCGGGTTAGCGCCGCCTTAGTGCTATTTGACTTTGATTTTTGCTGATAATACTAATTACTACTACTTACTTGACTTATTTCAAAATTAACCTGACTGCATTTTTTTCATAAAATCCCTCTATATGGCTTATTTTTTATTGATTTAGAAAATTGAGGAACTTAATAAACTTTCGGGCTGAAGATCAGAGAGAAGCAAGGGAAACTGAACACCGAAATTCGGCATGATCACTTGATCATGATCAAATTTATGAAAGGGTAAAACGGATGGAATGAATGCTATTATTGTGTTAAGTTTCAGGAATTATAATCATTGAATAAATCAGCCGAGTTATGAAATTTAGTTTTGCCATACACGTTTTTCAATGTTTTTGCTGTATTGGTCGGCTGTGTGGGAAACCTTTGATGGAATTGAATGTAGGAGTATGGAAAAAAAAGTCAAGGTTTTGCCTCCTATTTCCGCTTTATCCAGACGTTGCCAAGCAAGAGTGAATACGGAAAGGATGACAACGTATTTAAAAATCAAATTAAAAGTTTACTCTGATTGATTATCATGGTATAATTCACTTGTACCATAGCCTTTCATCAGATTTTTTATGAGAATGGTGCATCACAGTCCCCGAGACAGTCAAAGTTTGGAATTTTGTTGATATGGAATGAAGCTTAGGAATTGCTGAAAACGTGAAAAGACTCCTTAACCGTCAGGAACTCAAGTAACCCTCGTTACAAAAATTCCTCTTGGGATTGGGACAGGATTAAAATAAATAGAGTGAGAGTATATCATCGACACTGATTGCAGTTTCGTTTTTATTTGCCCCCGAATAAAATCTCAGCAAGGAGTAGCAGGTTCCTGTCCAAAATTATGCTTTGAATTCGTGTCGAGCATCGAAAAACTGCGAGGCTGGAGCACGCTCGTGTGGATGATTGAGCGACGTGATGTAGATGTTGATATACTCTTTTCGACACGCAATAGTGGTTGCCTCGCATGACGTGCGTAATTGCGTGAGCCAGTGGTGGGGAAAGGGAACGGGAAGCTACGTGTATGTATGTGTGAGGGGAGAGCTCTTATGGAGTAAGGGTGGGAGCACAGGAAGTGAGGGGGAGAGTCACGGATTGCTTCGTGATGGTTGGAAGGGAAAGCGGAGATAGGGTGGGTGCTTCGGGTGAGGCGAGGGAGAGATCCTGGGTTAAGGAAATGCAGGGAAGCCGCTCATGTGAAATAGGCTGGGTGATATTACCCTAACGAAGAAGGGGGAGGAGTATTTCAAGCCTTGAACCAATATTCAATGACTAATTTTATGATTTAAGCGTACCAAGACCAGCCACGGTGATAACTTTACGGGGTCGCCCGGAGTGCACAAATTGTGCGAAAATTCCACTCAGAAAAAATCATTCGCCTTGGAAATAACTTTTCATTAAAAATATTTCAAGTTATCGTCAAAAAATAATTTCATTTACGAGTTCCACAGAAGGGAATGAAGCCTCCTAGGCAAATGAGTTTTTCTCTGTGGAATATTCGTAAAACCAATTTTATAATGATTTACTTATGATTAATTTAAGTGAGACAGCTATAATACTTTTGACCACTTTCCTTGGCCGGGGCTCCAACTTGTATTCCAGAAATTGGCACCAGATGCTCTTTAACCAAAAATTACTTTCTCATCATAATCTCGTAACCCTGCGCAAAATTCGCTGGCTTTTAGAGTTTATGTTGGCTATTAAGTGGTAGAACACCTGGCGCGGACGCGGAAGATCCTGGTTCGATTCCCTGTCATAGAAAATGATTTTTCCTCCGTAGAATTTTTGCTAGCCATTCCGCGGTTATTTCCTTAAATAAACTACATTTTTCTTAGTCACCTCTTAAGACGGAATCTCCTGGATACAAGCCGATTTTTTTGGAGGAGCTAAAACTACAACTTACAACTACAACTAATTTCTTAGTTTGAGTGTATTCCTTGAGTTACATTAGCTTCAAATTCATATAAAAGTCTGTTTTCTTTAGTTCAAAAGTACCTCCGTGGTTAACTGCACTCAAATAGCATTTTGGCATGATAGCAATTTGAAAACGATAAACTTAAACTTTAAAACTACTAGACTTCTTCCCTAAACAAGGGAGAGCGTTAAGAAGTCACTCAGTGAAATACCTTAGAGATAAGAAATCATCCGTCTTGGAATTGTTACATTATTATAGGCCGAGAAAAAGGGGATAGTTACGTAATATTAAAACCTCCCCGACACTATTTGGTTGTTAATTCACATTGATGGGACAGTTTATATTTCATTGAATATGCTACTTCGAGAAAGATGATACATAATAGCGTTTATCGTCATGATAAGGTGTATAATCGTAATATACGCATTAACCCTAGCCTTATACTCGATGGATGTGCTATTGCTTAAAATTGTTTAAAAACTAATGAGGTAACGCCTCTTATGCATGTGGCCGATTTTTTATTCCCACAATTGCTGCATGTTATACTTAGGCCGTGACCATAACCATTGAAATTCGAACGCGATAATGTCTCAGGCACTTATTTGAGTCGTACCATTGCTTAAAGAAAAGAAAATGTAAATAAATATATAAATTACATCCTCTGTACCCTATACTTTTAGGGAAAAGCAAATAAGTACACTTGCAACTATGATACGCTGCCCCATGGACAAGCTCATCGAAATCCCATCGTGTGATAATTATTTGCGACCTGGAGAGCGTATTTGGCGGCAACCCTATTGTTTCACGAGACATTGGTGAGTCGCCTGACAAACATTAGCGTACCGTTAAACATTCACGCACGTTACCGAGTAAAATTTGCGTCCGTGCAACGAGAAAGAATATGATATGAGAGACGAAGCTAAATATTTAACGATAGCGATTGTGGGGGCCGATCCATTTTTACATGCATGCTCGCATTCCACGTCGAGTTCACACTGCACAAAAAAGGGACTCGGAGGGACGGGGTATAGATAACGGGGAGACACGAACCGGAGACCATAGAAGCATGTTCCGAGGGAAGGGCAAGCAGAGTGGGGCGGACTATGGGAGTAGAGAAAGGGATAGTCGTAGTTCAATGTGTTTGTGCCCGAGAGTGAGGTGGAGAGATTGGCGAGGGTGGGCGGGGGTTTGAGAGGTAACTGTTGTGGCCGCGGGGGATGGACGCGGGAAAGGCGGAAGGCGCGATTGTGTTTGGGTACGAATTTGTGCTGGAGCGCAAGGGAGGAGGAGGGTTGGGGTTCGCTCGATAACGCCCTCGCAGCCGTGTGCAGATGTGTATGTGTGTGTGTGGATATGGGAGTACCCTTCTCTCGCGACGACCGACTGAAATAGGGGGAGGGGGAGAAGTGGGTGTGGGAAGGGGTTGGGTGGGGTGAAGGCCTCGCGATGAAACGTGTGGATATGGGCGTTTACGCTCTCTCGGGTTATGAGGGGAGAGGGTATGTCGGGGTGTGAGGTAGGGTGAAGTGAAGGGGAAGACAGGAGCTGCAGTCAGCCCACGAAAGGGTTGAGGTCGAATCTGTATAAGTATATGAAGGTGGGAAGTGGAGGAACTGATAGTTTTGGACCACTCATGCAGCTATTCAACCCTTAAGGTCGTTTTTCTTGGTGAGGGTAGAGCTCATCTCGGGCTAAGCCACAGGCGCGTGTAATAAATTCACATATGCAGGGTAAGGGGGCCACTTCCTTTTCCAGGACCACGACGCACTTCGAAGATTTTTTCGTGGGTATGTACTCGTGTAAGCCGCGCTCTCGTGTATGCCGCGCACCCCAATTTTTGGGTCGGCTCGTGGGTAAAAAAAACTTTCTAAAGCTTTTTGGGAGCGGTCTAATATAGGAAGTCGCATATAGTTGCTAAATCGATAAATTTACGTTTCCATGATTAATAAGGTTAAATAATGCTCGGAATGTAATTCCTGCTAAGGTTTCCCAGTTTCAACGCTAAACTCTGGAGAAAGAAACGATAAGAATTTGAGGGAAAATGGAACGCGGCATTAGATTTTATTAAATTTACTTATAAATAAAAATAAAATCGCATTAAATTTTGGAGGATTCGTGTAAGCAGCGCACCCCCATTTTTTCACCGGCATTACCAAAAAAAGGTGCGTGGCTTCTACGGGTGAATACGGTATGTTCAACAGCTTCTTCTAAGATTTGAACCTGTGAGCCTTAGGTTGATTTGGGTATGTGAGTTTAGAGCTGATACCGGGCTAACCCACAGGCACGTAAAATTCACACATTTAGGCTATGTGGGTCGACTCCTTTCTCTGGACCACCTCATACTTCGAGGATTTTTTTAGTGGGATGTTTGACCCGAGATTTTAACCTGGGACCCTTGGTTTGGTTTGGTTAGGTGAGGGTAAAGCTCATGTCGGACTACGCCGTAGCTGTGTGAAATTAACAAGTTTCGGTCGGCCAGTTCCTTTTCTTGAGCCAATTCGCACTTCGAGGATTTTAGAGTGGGGTGTTCGACAGCTTCAACCGAGATTTGAACCTGGAACCCTTAGGTTAGCCATCAAGTGCTCAACCCAGTAATCCTCCATGATCCCTAGAAATTTGGATTAGGTCTATAAATGTATCTTTTTATGGAAAAAGTAAATTATTTTTGCGGATGAAGGAGCAGGATTATTATTATTGGGAATTTACAGGTTAGGTACTTTGGATTGTGCTTTGAATAACACTTGGAATATGATGAAAAAACATCATTAGGAGAAATCATAAAAATCTCTTTTGTAGATACATAAAAGAATACAAAAACAGACATATGCAGAAAAGGAGAGAGAGCAGGTTCGTAGTTTTTCTTCAACAGATTCATAAGGACAGAATCAAACAGAAAAGGCGTATAAATAATGGCCGAGGAAAAATTAAGAAGAGAATTTCACATATTATGATTGTCAGTTACTTCCCGTATAATCCATAAGTATGAGCGTACCCAGGGGGGGACAGCTGCCCCCTAGAGGCAAAAGTACATTTGGTACAAATTTTTCTCTAAACTCAAGAAAATAATATTATCATGAAACATGTAATTAAAATAAAAGGATTTTTTTCAAGCAAATAATTGTAAAAACTAATTAGGCGCCGTTAAAATTTTTTTGAAATTTTCGTTTCCTTAACCTTTCCTGAGTATCAGCTTGAACCACCACGGCTTGCCCCCCTCTAGTTTTGATCCTGAGTACGCCTTTGTTCATCAGTCTGTTTAATTTTCATATTATTCTTTGAAATGGCCATAAACAAATGACTGTGCTATTTGACTATCTTCTAGTTATAGCGGATGATTATCATCTCATCAGAAAAAATATGGGTCTCTCCTCTCCTACCTCTCCTCTTGCCACAGACCCCGCGGGCGTTCCGCATAGTTCGCTAAAAGTGGGAAGGCGATTCTATCTCGTCTGTCGGTGAGCCCGACGCTGGAGAGTCATTCTCTATCCCATCATGACTATGCAGTAGTCCAATCATCGTGAGTCTTTCGCCTCTTTCCTAAGCCGAAATTCCGTTCCCTCGCTATCTCTCTCTGTTCTCTCCAATTGCTAGGAACCTCGCGCCTTCGCTTGGCAGCCCCAGTTTCCAGCATTACCTCCGGGAGACCATCTCCACCTCCCCACTACATTACCTTATTCACCCACTCCCTCCTTTTTTCTCGCCTCCGCACTCCGACATCCTCCTCTTTAGCCACCACCCTCTACGATCTCAATTTCCACGTTTTGCGCACTGGAGAAGGAGCGGAAGAAAATGAAGTTTTTGTTGCGACGCGATAATAAACCAAAAGCGGTCCGAGTGAATTTGTTTGGTTCAACTCACTCGTGGAAGAGCAGAAGTAAATTTGTTTTTTGAAAAAACTTTCCCTCGGAAAAAATAACTGAAATCATTTCATTCGCTGATATTCATCACCTAAGTAGACCAGAAAAGTGACGGAAGAATCAGCTCCCCAACTTCTAAACTGCCTAATGGTTTTTACTTCAACTTTTACCAGATTATAATATTGCTTTTTGTATCAATTAGCTATTAATCTAAGTGAAAGCACTCTCCATCCGTTTCATTGTACATGGATTGAGGGAGTAATTAACACGGCTGGAATATAATATATTTGGCCCTTGACCGAAAAATTTCATCCTGCTAATGTAAAGTGCTACGTGTAGTTTGATTAATTGTTTTTGTAAAACACTGGGGTGTGGGTTGCATATATTCACCATAAAACCGTTGAGAAAAGTATTTCCATGAAAGAAAGAGTAACTTTGGATCCTTATACATTCATAAATCCTTGGTAGTACCTGTTTAGACGCACTTTACATGTCTTATAATTTTTTTCTTTTCAGTTTATGCAAAGCGAATTTGACGAATAGTTAATGCTTGTCCATTACGGAAGAATAATATTTGAAGGAAAAGATAAGGGCATTGCTATTCGGCTGCTAGACTTATTGAAGCGGATCCCTCGCAGCTTCGTTTTTACGGAAGATAGTGGACTCCTGATAACCCGTATATATTTTATATGATCATAAACGTAGCGATTGAGTGATATAAAACTCTTTTGTTTAACTGAAACACCCTAACGTAAATTTTCCTCGAGACAGAAGATTTTCACAGGAAACAAGCAGCACAGAGCAGATTCCAAACTGTTTGCGGAATTTGAAAGCAGTTGTTCGCCTCGGCATGATCGTCATTCACTCGTTAGATGCAATTATGATGTCTTACACGAGTTTCTTTTCCAATTTAATTTCAAATGCATGTATCAGCATCCCTGTTCAGCATATCATCTCCAAATAGATTCAGTCATCCTTTGCCTCATCTGATACGACGATGGAGCTCCAATAATAATCGCAACTCATTTGTTTCCCGTTTGATTGTATTTGCTCAGACCCAAGTCATTATGTTTTTTGTTTGCCCACTCTTTAGTTGCGAAATTCTTGGAATGAGACTATGGTGTCAATTTTCTCCCTCCCACGCTTTTCATGGGAACCGAGTTTTTTTGGGTGCATATATACGCATCGTATGTTTTACCCGCGATTCCCCTCGATCGATGTCCCGCCCTTTCTCTCTTTCGGACTACAATTTTGTTTTCCGTAATCCTCGGCTCCGCTTCGTCCGCCAAAACTCCCAGTCGACTCCCGCAAAATCTCCTCACTCCCTGCACCGGTTCGGCGCTCGTCCACTCGGGATGGGATGCGGGTTGTGGGAGGGGTACGTTTGCTAGCCACCGCATGTCTCCCCGTATGTCCCCGTACCTCGGCAGCTAGACCTAGTCGGGTGGCGTTCCCTATGGCGGGTTGCTATGCATGGTTCGTACGTTGGGAGGAGAGAGGTGGAGTTTGATGGGAAGTAGGGGTCCCTGCGGGTGACACTCCTTCCCCTGCCCCTGTGACCGTGCTCAGGGGTGGCTGCTGGAAAAGCGAGCCCAACCCTTTTCGTTGCCGTGCGTATAAATGTGCTTCTCCCCTCCTCCCCTCTCCTCTAACATTTCTCCCATCCCGTGTGCTCGCTGCATTCGGCTATCTTCCCCTAATAAAGAATCCCCTTTTCCCGCCCTAAGCGTTCGCCAGGCATTCATTGCCTCGAGCTAATTTAATTGGTGATTTCTTTTTTACCCTCTCTCTCTCTCTCTCATTACTAATCCCGGTTAATCGAGCAGCTCTGGAACGGTGAATTTTTTTGATCTTATTATCCGCGCGATCGCCAAATGGCGATTTTTGGGGATGTGGCTTGGAACCCATTTGGGCCACTTTATTTATATTTGAGTGATATGATGGCAACACTTTTGTCTGGATGACAAAATTCGAAATAGCTCGAATGGCTTCTATTTTCGTTTAAGTTTAAATATCTGTTTAACTTCCTTCCATTTATACTTAGTGGCATTCTTTCACAGTAGGTATAACTGAATTTCCACCTATATTTCATCCATGGTAATGTTATATCATAATAGAGTTCATTATTTCTATTTCCCTTCGTTGAGAGTCTCATTAACTGCCCTATCCCCAGATTTATTTTAACCTCCAGTTGCCTCTTTTTTTCTATGCTTCAAATTTATCCTAATTAATTTTACCCTAATAATGGCAATCCGGTCTTCATGTTCTAATTTAACGTATGATAATTACATTTTATTACAATGCTACGATTTATACTTTCCAGTTTCAGTAATTGATTTTGATATTATACAGTATTTTCACTTTGAAAATACTTGTCTTAAAACACTCAAGATTCTAAGCTTAAAATTCGTCGATATTCATTAATTTATATTCCTTGCCTTTTGACTATTCATAGCAAACGAAACATATTTCTATAAACAGTCCCAGAGAAAATCAGTCCTTAATTTCTGAATTGACTGATTCTTAAACATTAAAGGATAATCAAAGCATTATTGTGAACGGCTCATTGGCAGTGAGCAGCTAGCTGTTATAACACGCATGTATAACAACTGATAAGAAATTATGGAATACAATAGATGTTTTTCCAAACGTATGGGAGCAGGAATTTCCCTCTTTCCCTCCAGTGATAATAGATAGTAAAAATTGTTATGTTGAAATGAGAAAGTCAAATCTCTTAATGACCGCAACTAAATTACTCGCACATGTTAATCGCTCCCGCAGTATTCCAATCAGTGAGGATTGCAGGATAGTGTTTAGCTATAGTGAGTCAGTGGACTGAAACATGTATTTCGATTATCATATTGTATGTATTTCAATATTTCAAATTATTATGATTACATATGTCGTGGAAATAGACAATTTTTATTGTTCATTATTTTTATATCCTCCCGATAGAGTTCAATGATTTTTGTATGTATTTCAGCGTTTTTTATAAATATTTATTGCTGAATGATTTATATATAGACTTTGCGTGACTTTGTATTTATTAATTAAACAGTCATCGGCGTGACACAAGCGAGAAAAGAAACAGTTAAACTCCAAGAACACCAACTTATTTACTGGTTACCAACCAGACCGCTCCGACAATTAACAATCGATAGTATCGATCAAAGGTATCGATACACCCAGTATCACAAATACATAGGAAATACATACATCACCAAACTTATGCATTCATATTTTCCAACACTCCCGCTATTTGTGATAACTCTTCCTTAAAAGCATAATAAGAACACAAAGAAAAACCGTAACTCACTGCTACTTTGAAATAGCGGACACGCAGTATCACAAATACATAGGAAATACATACATCACCAAACTTATGCATTCATATTTTCCAAGATTTATTGACATCTTCCGGAGTGTCAAGCGATAATCCGTTGATTTCATGTCACTTTTAGCCATCTATATAAGAATTCCTCTTAAGTGTTATAATTAGCATTGGTTATAATGCCTACCCGTTCTCCTTTGCAGATCACCGAGACTTACGCCTTCCTGCCCCGAGAGGCCGTCACCAAATTCCTGCTGCAATGCACCGACTGCCAGCGGAAGCCGGTGCACGGCGAGGCGGTGAACGGGGGTGGGGCGGCGAGCGGGGGCGGTGGTGCGGCGGCGTCCGTCGGGGGCGGCGGGGGCGAGGCCATGGAGGTCGAGGCCTCCGAGTCGGCGTCCCCCGCCTCACCCCCGTCGCAAGGCGGCCCCCACTCGGCCACCGCAGCCGCGGCCGCCGCCAACACGCCCCCGGCCACGCCGTCCCCCGCGCCCCCCGCCCTGCCCCCGCCCGCCCCGCCCTTCCTGCTGCACCGGAGGCTGCACCCGCCCGACATCGACTACAGCCTGCCCATCACCACCACGTACCTCAAGCACATGCGGAGCCTCGGGTACACGGACGAGGACGCGCTCAAGATCGACGTCGAAGAGGTGAGTGACGAACTTCCAATCTGTCGTTTCGTTTTCTTTTTTTTCAGGTTAAATGTTGATCCAGGTCGGGTTAGTCATGGAATTGTTGGAGAAATTAAAATCAGGCCTGAGTGTATTGAAATTTTTCGGGAAAGCTAGGCGATGGTCAGGCAGGTTTAGGAAGTCATGGTAAAAAAAATATCTCTGGTAGATAATCTCGGGACAATAAGTCATGAAAATTATCAAGAAACCTATGCCATGGTCAGGAAAAAACTCCAAAAGATAAGAATCGTTAACTAAATCAAAGCTTGAAGCTATGTGGTGGGAGGAAGCCATTGTAATAACAGTCATGTTTAGCTATCTCCACATGTTACACAAAACCTGCTTCAGCTGTTTGGCCATTTTCGAGTACATTATTCTCAGATAGCAAGCTTTATACATCTAATGAAAAGGGTATGGTTGTTTGAGATGATAGGTGGAGAGGGAGAAGAAGCAAGGTGTATGTCATAATTTTGGTGAAATATGTATTGGACGGAAGATTACTTACTAGGGTTGTATTGTGGTTGGTAAGGTGATGAATAATAAGGGGTATGGGTTGGGAAAGGTAAGTCTTTAAGGAGGTGGTTTTGCTCTAGGTGTATTTCGAAGATTTTCAGGGATTGATACGCTTTCTAATTTCATATCCGCTGATATGAATACTTTTTCACTTTATTTCGCCGTGTGCTTTTTTCCATTCAATAATTTTCTGTGACCACTATACAATTGATATAAAGTCAGAGAAATTTGAAAATTCATATTGGAAATCATGGTGAATTTAGGAAAGTTCAGAGTGAAAATTTGAAAATATGAATTCTGAGGTTTTTTTTTAAGGAATGCAACGATGCTAGTGATGCTAGTCTTTTCCACAGCATTTACTTCAGTACGAAACGTTTCAGCTGTTACCTCATTATAAAGTACAAATATTTTCAATTTTTTCGAATACTCGAGAAGGCTCGAGAAGGGGTAAGGTGTATCGGAAGAGTTGGAGAAGGAAGGAAATGTGTAACAAGTATTTGGTGTTTAACGAAAATTTTCCGAATTGAAACATCATTTTTGCTGGAAGTAATGGAATATATATTTTTAGCGGATTTTAATGAATAAATATTTGTTAACAAAGTTGCCAATATATCTGAAGCTCAAGTAAAAAATAAAATTCTCCCAGTTGGCTATGTCTTCAGCATGATATGAACGTGAAAATCTCAGTTCAATCCGTAAGATTTTGTATATCCTAGGGGACCTTTAAGTGTGAAGTTCATCCTAATAGTTCTGCTTGTTCTAAATAGTTTTTCAGCAAGTGGAACCGCATTTCAAAAATTATTAAGAAGTATATATAAAATGCCGGAATGCATACGAAAAAGCGCAGTCATATTTTGAGGATTTCCTCAAATATTATGGATAAGAGAGAATATTCTAGGCAAGAAGTTATTCCGCGCTAACCCTACTTGGCGCTTTAAGGTTGTTGGGCATCAATTGCATAATTTTAAGCCTCATGTCAGATATTTCGAAGCTTTCAAATATTAGCGCCTATCGTCTTGAAATCGTCAGAGGAAATCGGTGAAATCCATTGTTATTTCGGAGGGGAGGTATTTGGCCGTGGTTTTCCGTCGGCGATACTACTCATGGAAACCCTCTTACAAACTCCCCTCAACTCTGCCATTTGAAATTGGTACCAATTTATGGCACCCTTCTCGCAGGCACTCCGTAATCACCTGAACCCTTCCACCCCCACTCTTCTTCTACCGCCCTCCCCTTTCTTCGTAACAGGAGATACACACCCCCGCCCCCGGTCCCCCACCCAACTTCCCGGTTCCGCACCCTCCTTGAAGGCCCCGTCCGACTTTCGCCTTTCGCCGAACCTTCCTCCCCCACCCCCTCGCATATCAAGGTATTCTCTCCCCCCTCCCCCACCCCTTTTCAGACCGCACTCCCCCCCCCCCCCCACCCCTTCTCCCCTCCTCTCCGCTCCTTGCCATTAACTCCAACAGCCTCATTATTCTCCTTCATCTATCTCACCCAACCCACACCCTCATTTCAGACGCCGCCTCTCCCTTCCCTCACGTCCTCCCACAATTCCAACCTCGCCTCCGCCCCCACGGCTCTCTAGTCTTCTCTTTCTCGCAAGCTGCCGCCGCCGTGCCCCCATCTCCCCCAATACCCCCCCCCCCAACCCACCCAGTCCATAAAGTTCCCCCCGCCCGTCTCCACGTACCCAATTCAACCATTTCTACCCCACCCCCCTCGCTGCTCGCTCCATCTTCCGTCTCCCTCCGCCGTCATCTTCCATCCCTCCCACACGTCTTACATCGCCGCTCTCGAGGGAAGGGGTGGAGGCTCTATTGCCGCCTCTCTATCCAGCGCGAGAATCCCCACCGCCTCAGCGATGCTGGGTTAAAGCTCTCGCTGGTACAGTAATATTTCTCCATGTCTTTGAAAAATATTGAGTGATTCTCCAATACAGTTTTTGTTTCGGCAAAAAATGGGATAATGCTCGCTAAGCCACAAGAGTTTTGGTAACAAAAAAGTTTAGGCTCATTAATAAAATGCTTTTTCAGTTTTTGATGGTGTAAAATCCTCATCTTTCACTAATTTAAATACATTACTGGATACCGCGCTTTTAAATATCTTATTTGTTCTTATGATTGCTTCAACTGAGTTATTTCCATAAAAATATAAATGCATTTATTTGTATACAATCAAGTATCTTTAATACATCATAATATAAACACATCAAGCTATTATATATCTAACAAAATATTCCTCGAAAGTTTTATATTCATTTTACACTTATTCTTCCGTAAAAAGTACTTGGGAATCTATAATTTCTGAGTCATTTACTATGTTAAATTCAGTCAAAACTAATTTTTTGTGGAATGGGACTCGCCTTTTTCATCTATTCGTCCTCCGCAAGAGAATTAACCAGCCATTCCCTCCCTCCTTCGAAATTCTTAAGGTCGTACCAATACTTATTTCAACTCTTTTCAAATGCCCGCACTCAAATTTTGGTATTCTATACCAGCTAATATGAAAATATAAATTAAAGTTTTACGCAAGAGTTTAAAGAAAAATGAAATAGTTTTTTGACGGCTCGCATTTAGGTTCGTTGTATAATTTACGTTTTTCTAGTTAAAATTTCATTAATTTATTTAATTTAATGCTGGCTCTTTTGGCAGGTATTTTTAATAAGACTTATGTAGAAATTTTAAAATATGCTTTCACATGAAATCATAATTGTTATTTTTGTTTGCTACCCATTCATTTATGCTATAGCGTAAGATATACAAAATTATTTTAATTTTTGGTAAAAGGCTACCCCAGAGCATTAATAAATGTTCAAAAATTCCTCGGCATTCGGTGATGGTTTCGACGAATTCAACCATCGAGGAAACCTGTCTGCCAGCCCCTCCACCTGCCTCCCACCCACCTCCATTGCCCCTCCCTCTTCCCACTGCGTCCTTTTTCCTGTTCCTTCCGCCCGTGCCTGCACCCGCTACTTCCCCCGCCCCCAACATCATCCGTTACCAGTCAACCCTTCCCTCGCTCACTTCCGCCCCCCCCCCCCCCCCCGCGGCCCCGCTACCCCTCTCATCCATCTTATTTGCGGTCCTTTACCCTTCCATCGTCTCACTCCTCCCTCCCCACGAAATCCTTCCTACTCCACTCATCACAGCCGAACTCTGCACGCGGCGGTAACTTTCTCTCGAGCGATCTCTGCGAACTGTAGTCAATTGTTCGATTTTCTCCGCCCTCGGTCCACTCGACAGTTGAGGTATGATACTCGACAGAGTAGTTATCATTTTGCATTTATTCTAATCAAATTGTAGCAGTTGAGGAACTGCAAAAGTGTGAAAACAACGAATGTATATTTATTTTACTTGGTAGAAGTTGAGTTAGGCTGTGTCCAAGGTAATGGATATCCGCTGAGCGGGTCTCTTACACGATCAATAAAAAGATATTATTTTTACCACGATTTTGAAAGGATATTTATACGATTTATTTTGTTTGCTATGCGTTTATCTATATTTGTCACTATTGAGGAGTATTGTGTCAAATTGAAAATTCATTCATTATAAATCTTCATGAAATTCGTTTTCTGTGATATCATAGGAAAATTTTCTAGGCATTTGATGTTTGTGAGAAAACCAATGTTTTCATTTGCTCGTTTATTAATCTAGTAAGCTAGTTCTTACTAGTAAATTGATAAGTCGCATCCCCAGAATTGTATGAAAGTTATATGTATGAACCTTATACGGATGAGAAGTTTGAGTATCTATATATCGGGATTTTATGAAATATTTCAATGCATAAAGATGAACGCAAAGTAATTTACACTGGTATAATTCTTTCTTAGATAAATTACCTATTGTAGGTACTTAATTTGTGATATTTGTTGCCTTTCCTTTTTCTATGAGTTAAAAAAATGCGTTTAAAAATTGGAAAATCAATTCCTATTATAAAATTTTCTCTTATGCTAGTAATAACTGATGCGACTGAATTTGAGAGAATTAATCACCCGTTCAATATACCACAAGTAGTAGGGAAAGCAAATTCAGGTTTACATCACACACAATAAGAACAAGATGGGCAACTACGCATAAAATAACATGTAAAATAACTGCGGTTTCCCATTTCCACTTAGTAACCAGTTTCATTCTTACTCTTGAAGGCTTTTCAGTTTCTTGCACCGTTTTTGCTGGCTTTGGGAATGGTATTTGTCAGATCTTGGGACTCAACAGAAAAAATATAGCGCATTGGTCGGCTAAATCTTACGAAATAAAAAATGTGAAACCATTATTTTCATATTTATTTTTGATGCTGTTGTACTCAAATTTATGATTTTTTTATTTCCGTTATATTTCTAAAATAAGCATATACATTAAAAAAAAGTAAATTTAATGATTGTAGTTTATCATGAGCAAAAGTTAGAATACGTTATCTTTTGTTTAATCGTGTGCTACTAACAAGAATACCACTATCTTTGAAATTATGAATTTTGTATTTATTAGTAATATCTCAAAAACTGTGCTCTGACGAAACCCTCTTCTTGGAGTAATATCATGTGAAGTTTAAATTTATATTTTATTATTTAATATTGAGGAAAAAGTTAGGGGTGATATGCGGTTAAATTTTGTAATCATATTTTTATAATCTCTTTGCTTCCCCTTCTATTCTAAATTCCCCATCTAAATTTTCTTGGATTAGCCGCGAAACAACGAACATTCACAACAACTAATCCCCTAGGCTGATTTCATTGTGATAATGAGCCATCAAAACCTAAATGCCTGTAGCATAGATGAAATTTTTAAATTCTTTATATTAATGTATAGACTGTAATCTTCATACTTAAGCCGTCGTATTTTTCTATTCAAATCAGCAAGCTGTATATCTGTTGTCTGTCGACACTCGTCAAGTTATTGAACCTCTGAGTCTACGTTGACTTGGAATGTAAGGTTTTGACGTACTTATCGACGGGAAGGAATTTTTTCTCGGATACACGGTTGTTATCCCCACATCACTCCATACCTTCCGCATCCCCTCCACTGAAACCTGCTCTGCTTAGGAAAGGAATCCCATAGTCCCCTCCTTTCCACCACCCGGTCAGAGAATGGGGAGCAAGAGGTGGGACAATGAGGGTTGGTGTGTGAAATTACCCGTCTGAGACTCCCACTGCGCCATGAAAGGATATTTTGTAGCTGCGATCAGGTGAGTTTTCAAATTTATCAGCGGCAAATCCACACAATCCGCTCCCGATCCCAACCCCGTCCATGCTCTTTTGTGTTCTTCCCTTATTATCCCTATTTCAGGCCCTCTCTCTACCTATACACCTTCTCTCCCCGTATATCCTTGCCTATCACCCCCAAAAAACATTCATCCCCCCTCCAGCTACCGACCGCGCCTCTTCTTCTTCAAAGCCTTTCTATATCCCGCTAAAACCCACCCCCAACATCCCCAAAAAGGAGTGGGGAGGAAGCCTCGATCCACCCATCTCTCTTCAACCTACCTTTATCTCTGCACCAGCCACCAAACTCCTCCTCTCTTTCCCCCCTGGGCATATTCCCCAGTAACCCCCTTCATGGCTGTCAGCCACCCAAAATCTCTTCCTCCTACTCCACCCACGGCCCTCTCCCTAACTAGCCCCTCCCACCTATCTAGAGAGCTTTTTTCCACCTACGTTCCACCAGTCACTCATTTATTGTACTAAAATCCTAATACTGGTACTTTACCATAAATTCATCCGTACTGCAAGGTACATAAAGAGCAATTATTGAGTTAATGTTCTCATTGGCTTTATTTTGGTGGTAACACACGTTGTTTCTTAGTTGCTTTGTTCATTTGTTTATTTTCCTTTAAAATTTATCAGCAATGAGTGTTCTCCTAGCAAGGTTTACTTATTTAATATTTTTCGGCCCACACACAGTGCTGCAAACCAGGAAGTAATACTGCTTATATAAATATCAGTCCTCTATTTTTCCGGTTCGAAAGGTAGTTCCTTAGATCCCCTGATGTTCTTATTCCTTGCGTCCTCCTTCATCTGCTCCAAATTATTTTTTTTTCTTTGGTCTCCCTCGGGTAACATTATCTTCAGCTTTCCCTCCATTGTATTCCTCGCGTAAGTGCCATGTCTAACGACATGACTTCTGGAATATGCTGTTCTAAGCTTCCCTTTCTTCTCCTGTTTTTTATAGTGCACCATATCGGTTCTTATACCATTCGGTCATTTGATCCTCCTGCTTAGATAAATATGAATCATTCCTAAATTAATCATGGCAGTGTTACACTCGGTTAAATACTACCTTTTACGTTGCTTGTCATGTTTTTTATTATGCAAATAACAATTATTCTCTGTGGGATTTGAAGGCGTCTAGTCAAAATTTGTCGAAATGTTGACTGGACAGAATATTTTGGCATTTTCATTTAATGCGTTCGTTTTGGGTGTGTTTTTTCCTCCCTTCCTCACTTTCTATTACCTTTTTATTTTGAAATACCAATTGCAAAAATTTTCTAATCTAATTTTAAGGATACCTATCATTATCAATCGCAATTGGAAATTGGAGTTTTTGAGGGGAAAATAATTTATTTCTGAAAGACCAAAGTTATAACCCGTCTTCGGAGTATGAAATCCTTAATATTATGTGATATGATTGAAAAGTTTTACAACCCAAATTAATAGGATTTTGAATATTTCTTTGCCTTAATTTTCATGAAGATGCCAACAAAAATATTTTACTCCAAGATTTATTGTCACAAATGCATCTCCAAAAAGAGGAGGGGAGCTTCCACTCATTATTTTTCCTCAGTTTTCCAATGACCGAAATTCTTATTTTGATTTTTTGTGAAGCTCTTCTTCGCATTCTCTTGCGTATAAAATATTCACAAGAGTTCTAAATTACCAAACACTTTTGCTCACTTGTTAATTTTCACGCATCGTAGGTACATTAATGTCCAAAAAATTGCACTCATTCAATCAGTGAATTCCAGTTGAAATACTAGTATTTTCGCACCCAGCAATGATCTGTGCTATCCTAGCTTCCTAATAGTCTCCGGTGAATTACCAGCACTATTTTGAGTTCTGGGTACGCCTGTCTCTCTCTCTCTCTCCCTACCCTTATCTTTGCAGCAGCTCACACCACACTCTACCCCACCCCGTGGGCTAAACCCCCTTCATACCTATCAGCCACCCAAAATCTCCCCCATACCCCTCATACCCTGCCCCCGTGACTCGAAATCCTCCGGCTCCTCTTGCCTTCTCCCCCTCTCCTTCATCAATTTCGGTACTCACCCGCCTCCTCACCGCGCTCCCCCCGGGAAAGGGCCCATCCCCCGCCCGCCAAAATTCTCTCCACACCCGTCCCCGGATTCTCTCCCACCCCTAGTTTTCCCACAAAGAACCACCCGCCGCCACCTTCCACCCACCCTCGCTGGCTTCCTTCTCATTTTCCAGGCCTCTCTCTCTCTACTTCTCTTTCAACATCCCTCCGTCTCTTCCCATCCTCCCGCACAAAACCACCCACTTCACGTTTCCTCCCACCCCCCATCGCCTCGTCATATCCCAAAACCTCCTTTTTCCTCCACCCCACCCAGTTACCCTCACCCCCCGAGGGCGAATACACCTGATCCCGACGAGTATACCTCTTCAGCATCCCGCACACCGCTCCGAACCTCAAGAACTCCCTCTACCTTTCCCCACTCGCCTTCTCCAAAACCCACCTTCTCCCACGTTCTCATCCGCCTTCATTTTAGCTTCCATCTCTCTCTCCCTCCCCCTAGTTCCTTCTTCCATCTCTTCACATTCTGTCCCTCCCTTCATCCCCCCTCCCTCCTTTCCCCACTCGTCCCCCACCTCCATTCCCCTTCCCCTCCGCCTAAGTTCATCCACGAGCGAGGCGTAAGTCCCATGCTGCTGCTGGGAAGGGGGGGTGAGCTGGCGAAATGAACACATCACAGCCTTTTTTTTTATTTTTTTTTTCCTGTTTTTTTTTCTCTCTCCTTCTTGAAGACATTAAGTCTCCGCATGGCTGACTGATTCCTTCGAAGTAGGTGGGGCTCGGGAGTGGTGATCTTTCTTTCTCGTTTTTCGCGAAATATGAAACTATTGCATCTTAATTTTTTTCTCTGCGGTTGATATTTTTATTTTTAACTCTTTGCATTTCGGCTCCCCGAGGTATGCATCATTTAAATTGAATGCGTTTTGGATTTTTGCCGTCATCGAGAGTGCTCGCATTAAAGGCTCTCACTCTTTTGAAGCAATTCCTTGAATACCGATGATGCTTGACGCAAGGTTTGCCATTAGCAAGGCTTCGATAAAGACAGACGAACAGGGATGGACTTTTGTCTATTTTTCTTGATTGTAGAGAAAATAACGAAGAGCTTCATTTTTCAATGAATGATGCTCATTAATGAGGTAAGTAGTAATTTTTAACGAGTAATTATTGTTATCACTTGCTATTTTGTAAAATAATTGACGTGCCACCCATATTCTTACGAGTATTTCAGCTTATCACCATTTATCTATTATTTGCATGCTTGTTCGTCGAGTAATTTGATAAGGTCGCATGAAAACGTATTCGACTCCCCTATTTTCAGTGCCTTCCTGTACATAATAAAGTGACATTAATTCAAAGCATATTCCCAAAATTTCATGCGCTACATTATCAAACTTTTATAATTTGGTTCTGCTACTATGATGATGACTCTCCGATAATTTATATCGCTATGCAATGGCCCCCGTCCTGATTTATATGTATTTTTCTGATTGCAATATATCGTACCCGTAGTAGGCAGCGAGCTGAAGTGGGCTTCAATTTTTGTGCCTACTAAAGTTTATTGTGGACAACTTTAATCGGTGTATCCTGCGTTGTCCAGCGCTGAATGGGGGCTGGATCTCACGGGTGTATAATGGAGCCATAAAATTGATTGAATATTCTTGCGGTCATTCAGATGGAGGAGTGGTTCGGTGAGGCTGTAAAATTTTAGAGCCATTTTTATCTGTGACGTCTTTTGAACATCTCTAACTTCATTCCTATTACTTCAGGTGTCGTTTTACTGTTTGCCTAATTAGCTTACCGTTAGGCCGCTAAACGATGTTAAAGGCAATACAATAAGCATCTTCATTAGGATGACATGGCTTTTGAAGATAGTATCAGCACATTTATCTTTTTCTTGTCTTTTTTTTATAATAATTTTGGCTCGTATTTCAATAGAAATAAAATTACATTACCGATTTTGCCTGTAACATCTTAAGGAGTTTTATTGGCAAAGGTCTTAGGCTAAATATGTGAAGTCCAAAATCTACCAATGTATAAATATGCATGCCGCTGCAAAATGCAATATGTATGCCGCTATGTTATCATGCTTTTCTTCTGTAAAATATTTTAACATATTATGCAAGTATTCTGAATTGATCGTTGTTTTTCTTTATGTATTAACTGTTTCAATGCCGCTTAAATAGTGATTTACTCTTTGAGCGTACTTTATAGACATTATTGTATTGCTATTACTATTGTATTGCTTATTGTACCACAAAAGTGTTCCAAGATTGGCAGTTCACTTCCTAGTGACTGGGTAGAAAGTAAAAGGGTTTGAGGTTGCCAAACGAAAGATAACGGAGGGATAAAACAGGAGTAATCGGAAGGGCAGTTAGACCTAGACTGTATTCTCTGAATCTGATTTTAATTGGGGGAAAGCTTTTGAGCAGTCTTGAACAGTGTGAAACCATTAAAACCTATGACTATAACCTATGACATAAGTCCTAATTAGCTTAGGTACCTTAGTTTAGTGGATGGAAAAACTACAACATTCAAAGAACTATGTTGATGACGAGGATGGGGAGAAATTCCTAGATCACCTTATTAGGGTATGCAACCAACCCTCTCCTATAATCTCTTCCTTCCCCAGTAATATTCATCCCGTTCCGCATCCAAGGTATTAGGCCTTACCCCTCACTCTTTACCGCAACACTACCCCTCAGATCCCTGAGAGAGCCTTCAAACCCAACCCTACCCGCTCCTCACATTTCCCTTCTCATCCCTCGCTATCGTCCTAGCGCCTCACACCGCGAAAACCCTTCCTTCCTTGCCTTCATGTAATCCTCCCTCCCCGGCGTCGCATACCTCCCCAAGCAATCTGCCTCCTACAACCCGATATCCAGCCTTCGACCCCGATGCCCCCTCCTTCCTCGCACCTTCGCGGCTGGTTTGCTCCCTCAACCCTTCCTCCTGTAACTTCAGCAGTGTAAAACCACCTCTTTTCCAACATTGAGCCACCCTCACACTACCTTGATTGAGAGAGCCAAACTCGGAAAGAAAAACAGCGATGGTATGGTGGCAACTAGATTCCAGGAAAAAATTCCAGATTCTGGGTAAACAAAATATATCACTGTTAAAATAATGAAGTCGTCCACTCTGAACCAAAATCCAAACTCATCACATGAATTCGTTAAATGGTGGGGAAATATATATGATGACAAAAGCAAAATTCAGATATTCTGTCATAAGTATAAAATAAAACAATACGAAAGGGATTTGATCTGGTCTAATATATTATAGCAACCAACACATACCCTCTAACTATCTTAGTCTAGACAGTCAAGCTCGGAAATGAGTAGCAGCGACGGCATGGTTGTTATTAGATTTCAGGAAATAATTTTCAGATTTTGGGTAAAAAAATATTTCACTGCTGGAATAATGAAGTAGCTCACTCAGAACCTTTAAATGAAATCATACTCAATCAAAATGCATTAGATGAATTCCTTTGAAGGAAGGGAAAGACAAGTGCTAACGAGAATAAGACTTAGACATTCTCTAATCAGATAAAAATAAAGCAATGCAAAAGGAATTTAATGTAGTCTAATATGATAACCAATACGTAAGGTAGCATGTGACATTCCAAGACCAGTGAACATTTTTAATCTCTAATGAAAGTTGAAGAAACTTATGTTGATAACTCCCATGTATTTTATTGAAAATACATATACTATTGCCATTTTAGGATATTTGGCGAAGGGTGTACGAGTAGTTTACTCCGTCCAACAAATATCTTGCATGCTATAAGGAGTGCATTATCATCATGGTTGAAGTTGGCGAGCTTAATGGATCACGATGATTTTATATTCTTAATAGTATCTCAAATGAGGGTTCCTAATTATTTTTAATGAAAGTGGTATTTTCAGCTAATAAACATGCATTTCTATGTTTAAAAGTAATTTTGGCTTAAGCTTGGCCGGTGTCATTCCCTTCGACTATATAGATACGAAAGGTGTTGCATATTTCAATCGAAGGAAGGGAATTTTGGGCCGATAATGGTTTCATTCCTAATAATGTGCCGTAGAATTGCCACTCAGTCTCATGAAATTAAATGCTATACTACCAATTGTCTTAGCAAATAAAGTTCTATGGCATAGATGAGACGTTCTGGTTCTTCCTTTCTGGTATCTCGACTGTATAGTCATCGTTCTATTTATGATGTTATAACTTTTTAAAGACAAATTAGTTTTTATCATTTTTATAATCTAGCCTTCCGTCTAATGCTTTTCGCTGTGAGAAAATGGCCAAAGAAGGAACCAAAATCTGCTAACCTCCTCAGTATCTCTCTTTTTTGTACGAATGAAAATGCAAATAACAGTGCGTTAAATTTTTCTCTCAGCGCGAATTATTATTTATAACAAATTGATATGACAATGGCATAATGAATTTAAGCACTGCAAAAATGGACTCGTATGTATGCAATGTGTGCTGGCTTGTTTGGTCAGTGATCTCACCCGTGTTTCCGCTATGAAACCAGTCCACCAAGTCACACCTTTGACTTGGACCATAAAATTCGGCTCTCCACGTGGGCTCTCACCCCAAAACTGTTGTTTTTTACGTTTCCGGCTACTTTGAGGTCAAGAAACTTTGAATTATTATTTAACCATGCATTTAACATTAAACTTATATTATTTATGAATTATATGAATTTCTTAAATAAAATGTTTATATTAGCATATAATTTAGCATTACTTAATTAACTGAATGTTAATTATCAATTCTTTGAAAAAAGGTTTGTGCGAAATCGCGTTATATATTTTTCCGTTCCGCTGATATTTGTATAAATATGGTAGTTCGCAGTATTTGTGTCTTTGTAATTTTAGAACCTGTTCAGGAAAATAACGCAAGACTTGTTGTTTATAATTTCGTAGAGGACAGTGCCAGCTAGTGTTCATTCATTAATACTAACTTTTATTTCAAGATATAAAAGCTAACTCGTATTTCTACCTGTACTATTCGAAAATAATCAATGCCTTATTGTTTCACTAAACCTTTCTACTGCATTAACTATTCTGATAAAAATTTTGCTCCATAAACATGCCATGATTTCGATATTGCAAAGTAACACTTTGAATTATCGGAATGTAGAAGTTTGTCAAAACAGCAGGGTTATGGCAAGGTCAAGGAGGATCACAGCAGGATAACAGGGTGGTAGGCCTAGTAAGGTAATAGGGGATTTAAAGTATTACGGTTAGGTTGGTAGGTTTGCAAATTTAGAAAATGTGGGAACTTCCCTATAAATTAGGTCCGTTTTTTTATTTTAGTCATTTTTTACGAAGTAACTCTATGTTGTCTCAAAAAATTTATGAATGAGATTTTATACAAATAACTGAGACAGTGGAAAATACGTGCATTGGATTAAATAACGGTGGACGTCCTAATCGACAGAAAGAGTTCACTGGAATCCGGCAGATATGCTGGAACAACATAATGAATTGAAGTAATTACTGCTTTTTATACTCTCCACTGTTTTTCATGGTCAAAATTAGTTAGTTACACCGTGTTTTGACGCTTAGCGTCATCACCTGATAAAATTAATAATTAAATGTCCTGTTATGGCCAGGGGAGCCTGGGAGTCTAACGCTGGGATCGGCAACCTTTTAAGACGGAAAAGGAAAATGTTATGCAACCAGTGTTGCAATATGCTGTGAATCTACATTTTGACAGTGTTTTAATTTGAATATCGGCAAATTATTTATTATAGGGGCATATAATCCTCTCTCCCTCCTACATTCATAGTTTTTATATAATTATTAGTTTTTAAGCAACGCAACGAGAAGATACCATCTTGACATCGCGAGCCGTAGGTTGACGACCCCTGGCCTAGTGGGTAAAGCGCTTGGCTGCTAACCGCATGGTCTTTGGCTCAAATCATACGTGAAGCCTGTTCACCCTCACCAAAATTCTTCGAAGTGTGAGGTAACATACAAGACCTGACCCCATATTCTGAATGCGTGAAATCTACACGACTGTAGCTAAATTCGGGGTGAGCTCCACCCTAAACCTAAAAGAGGGGACAGCATACAAAGTTTTACGTACTACAGCGGATGAGAACCCAGGGTTGGCCCTTAGAATGATACAATGTACGAGGGCCAAGAACTAAGTCCGACACTTAATCACCTAGTCATCCTGGAGAGGGGTGTGGAGAGTAAGGAACAAAAGAAAATATGAGCTGCCGCAATAGGGAGCCCGCTGACACCTCAAGTGTGAGGATAGCTTTGCAATGGAGGAGATAGGGAAATCTTACTCCGTCATTAGGGCGACGTGGGCCTCTACTAAAAATCATAATTTAATTTTTCTACGGATGGAGATGAAAGCAATGGCGAGGAAACGTAAAACCAGAAGCACTAAGCGTGATGGAGTGGAATTATTCCATATTGAAAGAAACACTTCAATATTTTGATAGAAACACATGCAATTTTCCACGATTATAAAATTTTACTCCCGACCTAGGTTTCAATCTTCTACATCATTTACAAGGTAAAAAATTTTGTGTTTCGTTTCATAAGTTTCTTTTAAAATAGAGAAGAAAAATTCCAAGATTTTATGTACATTTTTACTAACTTCAATTCGAAAGAAAGAGATGACGTAGTAGTTTGTTGAGGCTGACGCGGGAGGGAGTGGTGTGGGAGAATGTTTGGGGAACTCGGAGCGCCAGCGATTCTGCAATGGTGGAGGAAATGGAAGCGAGTCGGGAGGAGTGGGAGCGGAGACGGACAAAGGAGTGAGACTCGGACCGGGAGGATGGGGAGATGGATTGACAGGCCACGAAGGGGAGGAAAGAGGGGAAGTGGAGGAAAGAGGGGAAGTGGAGGGAGGGGTGGATTTGATCCCTAGTGCAGAGGAGGGGAGATGGCCGTCGAGGCTGGAGAGTCAGGGCTTTTGTGAGTCGCATGGCTTAGCCGCGAGGGTAGGGGAGGAATGTGGGGCGCTTAGGTAGGGGAGGTGGGAGATTGGGTGGGGACCGAAGAAATGGAAGAGTATCAGGCGAAGGTTGGAGAAGGAGAGGAGGGCAGGTGGGAGTGAGGGACAGATATAAAGGATTAGTGAACGAGGAAGGGGGAGGGTAAACATCCCCAGTCTTTGTCCAAATAGTTTTCTCGAAGGAAATAAAATCTAACTAAATCTCTCGCTCTTTGAATTGTATGTATTTATTTTCCATTCATTTATTCTTCGCTTATTTATTGCCAGAACTACTTTTTACATCTCAATCTGCTTTCTTTTTCACATAAGATATTTTTTGGGATAAATGATATCTCACTGTTATTTGTTTCCATTTCTTCCCCCTGTATCCCAGCCAAAATCTCTGATATTTCATTCTCATATATTTTAAGCTTTCATGGATAGAAATTCACATAGTATTTTTCATCGCTAGTTTTCATGAAACCTCTTTTTGTATTGTTGAAATGTTGATCTTTATAATAATAATACATACATGAATAAGTGATAAATGAAATCAAATAGCACCATTTGGTTTCGAATTTTCATAAATTTGGATATGTATTTGATTCTAGACTTCTAGTTAGATCTCGGGATTTTATTACCCTCAAAAGTGACTGCTGGTAAATGCAGTGGTAAAATCTTTTTTTAAAGCTATATGCCATGTCCAATTAAAATTTTTGGAACTTTTTTTATTAGTTTCAACTTTGTTATTTCTTCTTTTATTTTTTTGTGTTTTGGCATTTTTAAATTAAGATTTTATTCATTAATTTTCTACCTGAAAATCAGAGTAATGTTTTTGTTTGCTAGCAAAAAATCAATGAAATTCTGAGCAGCATTAACTAGGACATCGTGCGTGTTGTTCGTTCAAGTTCCCGGTGCAACATGCTAGTAAAAATTACCATCCTCTTCGCTAATTAGGGACCTGGAAGCGAGCAATGCGATTGTGGCATTATGCCTCTAGTGGCTCGCAAGTTTTGGAGTGCATGCCTCGTCCTGGGGTTTTTCCTGGGAGCGAGATGTTAGCACGGCGTGCATGGCAATGCGAAAGGAAGGGAAGCAGTCCATACGAGGGAAAGACCTAGGGTAGACTCCCATCCCATACTCCCTCACCGTCCGCTGGTTTGCAGCCTCGTCGAATTTTCTTCTCGGGTTAGGACTGGAAGGGAAGGGTGAGGCTTGAAGTCGGTGGAATGGGCTGGGGCGCTTTTCAGTGATGACGTTTGACAGATAGATACATGCGTATTTATTCAGGCTGTCCGGTGACAGGGAAAAACCGGGAGAATCGGGAAATATGCGTTAATTTTTAGTCCCAGGGATTATGTATGCATGAGTTTCGGCTCCGATCTGGATTTTCCAAAAATGATTGAAATTTATGTAAATTTTATTTTTTACAATGCATTGCGTACATTTTAAATTTCACCTCATGAAAACATATATTGATTTAGGTAACTTTTTTAATTATGAAGAACATCTTCAGGTGGTGGCAAGTGAGACATTCATAAAAATTAAGTATTACATTTTTATTGCTAAATCTAATAAGTCTTTAAATTAGGAACGCAAAAAAATGCTAACATTTAATACTATTTATAAGTATTGAAGGAATTTTAGATTTTGGAAAGAAGGCTTCCGCGGAGTGGAGTCGATGATTGGCTGCTTTCAGGTTCTTTCCCGCGTCTGTTCATCTCAGGCAACATGTTTCGCAAACGTTGCCGTTCGCTACTTCAGGGCTGGAGTGAGAAGCCTCTTGAGACCTGAAAAAGCAAACTGCAACGTTTCCGAAACGTGTCGTCGCCTGAGATGAACAGACCCGTGAGAGAACCTGAAAGCAGTCTACCATTAATTTTGGATGTTTTAAAATTCTTATCTTTTCAGTAATCACGTAAGACTAACCTGGAATTTTGCAAATTTTCCTTGGGAAAACCTGTAATTATGCATGAATATTTCTGCTTTTACTGTTTGAACACCCTGTTATTCCTACATACTTTTCCCCTGTTTTTCACCTACATATATACCCGACCACCAAAGGATATAGTACCAACACAATAGCAATTAGCTACTGGAACCGCGGTCGGTCGAAACCAATAAAAGAAGTGTGGAATTCAAAATTGTGTTTTTTTATGAATTTAGCATTCGCTGGGATGGCTATTTTTGAACAGGTCGATGATTCGGTCAATATCCGTAATAAGGGTTTTCTTTTTCTATTTCATGAGGTTTAGCGATAGGCTCGATCAATACTTATAATGAGGGTAATTGTTTCATTTCACGGGGCTAAGCCCAGTTCAAAGCCTCATTAAACAAAGAATACCCTCATGGATTCTGAACTAAGCTTTTCATGAAGTTTAGCTCAACGCTCATAAGGAAGAAGAATATCAGAGAAGCGAATGTTATAGCTTTGGTAAAGGGGAAATTGAAGGCAGTAGTATACTAATCTTGCTGTTTTAGTTATGTATGCATTTATAACTAGGCTGTATTATTGAACGGCTTGGTTAATACAATGGTCGCTATAAGACCTTTTTCATATTTTTTACCATATAGTCAATCGCAAGAGTAAATTTTTCTCTACAAAACTCGAACATCATACTACACACAGTAATCTCTACTGCTGTAGGGAATTTGGACTTAGCCTTTTATTTGGAATTACCAGGACATTTTTTTAACGAATGTTGGCTATATTCTGGGGTAAAGCAAATTTAGTACGTTCCATCACTTGGTATTTAGTAGACTTCATGAAGTACAACGTACGTAGAGAGGGTAATCACTGACAAATGGATGCATGTTGAGGGAGAGAGGATCACGGTTATTTTTTGGAGAATATTGGAGTATTTCTCTAAGTCTTCTTTAGGTCTCTAGCGGCTTCCAGCCTAATGTGCTGAGCATCTGTGTAACGCTCTCTGTGCGTCCGTAGTTGTTTTTGACGAATTACGTAGCTTTCCTCAGAATTTTATTCAGTTCGCGGTTTAAGTCTTTCTGCACCGGATCTCATATGCTCGCTGCATATCCAAGGTGTGATCGGACGAGTGCGAAATAGCACCGTTCTTCCACACTCCTATCCGAAAATCTTTCCACAATACGCTAGAAATATACCTATACATGTATCAAGTTGGTAGTCTTTCTTAATAGGTATTTGCTCAGGCCATGGGTAATTACCAATTAACATTTGAAATTTACACACCAAAATTAAGGTGATCACTCCAATTAAATTCGTGATTTCTTTTACTAATCAGATGGTTAGAACTTTCATTTATCACCCAGAAGTTGCTAAAATTACTTAAGAATGAGGAAGGATAAGAATTCTTCTGAAAAATCTTAAAGTAGTTCTATCTTATTACATCACCAACCCCTCCACACGAATCAAGAATAAGTATCCCAATCATGGTAATTGAGGGAAGGGAAAGACTTGATGGGCTTACGTAGGATAGTCAGAGGTGCGCTAAAAATTAAGGTCTAGAACAATGAGAATGAGATGATTGATAGAGGAATGGAATAAACGTGAGGAGTGGGAATGAAGAAGATGGGAAGGGTTGGTCGAATGGTCGGGAAGGAATTATTAGAGAGAAAGGAGGCGCGATTGTAGGCATGCCTGGGAAGGGGCCATTGGGGTGAGTAATAACTGCCGATGGGATAAAGGGAAAAGCTATGTCAGATGGTATACGATGAGGAAAGGGTGAGGAGTGGACAAGGGAAAGGCAAGAGAATAGGAGAAGGGGAATAGTAGGCTTGAGAACAACCTCTTCGATAATGTCGATTGATGATTTCGATTAATAGAAATCATCGTGTATTATTAGTAATAATTTATTATCAATATTTAATATTATTAATAATAATTTATTACATATCGATTTCAAATGGACTATTACTCTATGTGTAAGATTCAAAGCCTGACGAAAACCGAATAACTAAGTCTGTATGTAAAATAACGCCCAGCATTCTGTATTCGTTAGTTATCAATCCTACTAACTGTTCTTTTTTTATCATATGTCTTTAATAGTCTTTAATGCATGCAGATAATATCGAATAAAATTTATAAAAATAAATTTTTTGCTACAGATAAAAAAGCTCTGCTTTTGCATTATTGAAATAAGGGAAATGCATAGAATTATTTTCAAAGAATGGTTTGTCGGATCTCTGCACCCAGTTTTCTCTTTATCGGCTACTCTTTTAACAACTATCAACTTTTCAACAACTTATGCATTAGTTACACCTAACGACGATTGAATTTGTCTCAATTAAATTACCCCTCGTCCTCAGATGCTAATGGTTAGGTAAAATCCCTCGCATGCTTGCAGCACATGAAATCACCTTGAGTTTTCCCAGACAATTATTGAATCTACGTTAGATTTCCTGATGACGAAAATCACCATCGGATCACATTGCTTTTAGCGTTAGAAACTCTCGATGGCAAAAATCTCCTGCCGAGGAAGCTTAGCTAGTCGAGGGAGAGTGGTGAAGGGTAATGTGCCGTCGTTGTCTGCTCGAGGCGGTGAGGAGTAGGAGAGGCGGTCTTAGGGGTGGGAGGTGGGCTGCGCCGTACGATAGCAGAGGGATGTGGTGGATGCGCGTGGGCTGAGGGGCGAGAGGCGGTCGTCGTCGCTGGCGGCGGGCGGAGAGTAGGTGCAAGAAGGATCTCGTGCGATGGGTGGCACGGGGTATGAGGGAAGTGTGTGCGTATGCGGAAGGGTCGAGGGTGTGGATGAGGGAAGGGAGAAGGAGAGGAAAAGGTAGAAGAGAAAGGGACGAAATTGTAGAGAAAGAGAGAGAGAGAGAAGCGAGGAAAAAATTGGGAGCGAGATGGATATCCGAATGATATCTACAATTGCAAGTACTTCCACATCCACATACTACCCGGCAAACCGCCTAAATAAGCGTGTGGCAGGGTATGTTCGGACACTAGCCGTTTATACATATAAAGAAAACGCTCAGACAAAAGTACGACCAGTATTTATTGAGTTCCTTTGTAGTTTAGGGGGAAAATGACGCCTTTCAAGTACACAATCTGTTGATGTGAGACTATACCAAGCGTACATCGCTCGAGGTAGTGCCAAACGAAATTGAGAAAGAAAACTTGGACTATCTATGAAATGAGATAAACAGTCAGAACAAAGAATGATTAAAAATAATGCGATCGACGTATTAATAGTTATAAGACGTTCGTTTATTTATAAAGGAGATCGCTCTTTGAATATACAATCTGTTGATGTGACTCTAACAAGCGTGAATCACTCCATGTAGTACCAAAAGAAATTGAGAAAAAAAAACTTGGAATATCTTTGGAGTAAGATAAACATTTAGAGTACAAAACTTTTGAAATTTATATGATTGACAGAAATTATAAATAATAAGGAGCTCATTTATTTATGAAGAAAATATCCCTGATTGCTTCCAGAATGAAAATAGGTACAAATTGCGTATATATTACGATTTTTTTAAAAGTAGAATACTGTGTTTTTTTATATAACTGATCGGAAGTAATACCTACTGCAAAAAAATTCTGCCAAAAAATAATACATTTCAATCTTACTAGTTTCCTATCTCAAGTTTGCTAATAATTTAATTACGACTCTATCAACTTTGCCTGGTTTGAGTAAAATCTACCATAGTATTCTTGTTAAACTATTGCATATCATATTAGTGTTACCAAATGACCGTGAAAAGAGTTTAAAAACCTTGATAATGTTAGCTAAATTTAATAGTTAAGTAACAAGAATCTTATTCCGTAGTCATAATCCCCGATAAGGATTGGCGGAGAAAATAGTGGCGCAAAGACGCGGGAAACTCAACGAGTGCCTTTCCAGGAGAGAAAAGGAAGTTTTAAAAGAGCGCCGAACGTGGGTAAGAAATGGAATTGGTAGAAAGAGAAAGACAGAAAGGAGGGAATGGAAGGTGTTGCGAGGAGTCGAGAACGGAGGGAAATGGAGAACGTTGGGGAAAGGGAGGGAGGGAGGGAGGATGAAGAGAAAGAGTGAGCGAGTGTAGTGGATGAGGAGGGAATTTAAAAAGAAAGCCTTCGAGTGGGAGTCGGGTTTTTTGGCGTGTGCACTGGGGAGGGTGTGGAGGAGGGAGGAAAGGTTGTGTTTCCCCAAGAGAAGGGGGAGAAAGGGGGAGGTGGGAAGGTGAGCGAGGAGCAAGGCGGGGAATTTCAGCGTGGAGCGAAGGCTGTGGAACGGGGTGAACGAAGGGGGAAGGATTGTTGAGATAGAGCAGAGGAAGGGATATAAGGGTGAGTTTTAGTCCTGCGGAGGAGGAGAAAGAGGGAGGGAAGAGAAGATAGGGAAAAATAAGGGTGGTGGTGGTGGTGTTACAAGAAAGGACCATTCCCCGAGTTACGTCAGGACCTTCGCTCTTTTTCTTCGGTGGATGTGTGTGGTGTGGGCGGGGTGGAAAGCGGCCGTGGGTGCAGAAGAGGGGAAGCAGAAGGGTTTCACTGCGTCGGAGACGAGGGTGGAGGGTCGGGAGGGGTTGAAGGGAGTACGTGGCTATCGGCGAAGTGGTCGGGGGAGGAGAGGCCGGGGCTTTTGCAGGAGAGGAAGGTTTCCGTGAAGGAGGGTGGAGCGGAGGAACGGACGAACGGAGTAGGAGGAGAGAGAGTTCGCGTTTCATTTCCGTGGTTTGGACTCCCGTGGCCCTTTCGCTCCTCAAACCAACCCTCTCTCCTCCCTACCCTCCCCCTTGCTACCCTTCGTACGGAGCAACCCTCCAATGCAATCCCTCAAAAACCACCCCCTTTCAGCCCCACCCGTCCGACGTCCCCCCCATATCCCCATGCATATTTCGACCATCCGCGCGCCCCCTACCTCGGCGAAACTGAAGAGTAGAAAGTTGTAGAGAGAGGGAGAGAAACGGTGGAGGGATGGCGTAAACGCTGGAGGTGGAGGTCTGTCGAGGAGGCTTGCAGGGAAAGGAAAGAGGGCGTTACACACATATATATATATATGTCTCTCCGGCTGGCTTAGGAAGAGGGAACCTTCGTTGCGGCTGGATTGTGAGGGGGATATAGGGGAAGGGAGAGAGTAGGCGCTTTAGGTTCAAGGCAGCGCCAGCATAGAAGCGTCAAGCGGGGTTTGAGGAGGGATGCGGGTGTGTTGGGGAGAAAGGTAGGGGAAGAGCAGGGCTTTGGAATGAGGAAAGCGAGTGGTGCGCGAAAGAAGGGGGACTGTTGGCTCTCAGGAGGGGGGGATATATATCGTGGGAGGAGGAGGCTGAGAAGATGATGATGAGGATCACGGTAGTGGGAGAGGGAAGCGTACTCTGGAAGGTTTTAGTACGAAGCCTTTTGGCTCGGAGTGAGGAGAGGAGGACGGTTGGGGGGGGTCTGTATGTGGGTCCGGATGGAAATATGTATAGAACAGGGAGCGGTGGTGGTGGGGGGTAATGGCGTGAGTTGGGATGGGGCGTGGCGGCGCGGAAGGCGAGGAGGCAAATGTAAGGAAAGGGGGTTGGGAGGAACTTCTTGCACCCTTCGCGCCACCCCGTCCATCCCTCCTTCCCGCCGATACTAGAGAGTAAGAGAGTGAGATTTGGTGTGGGTGATGTTGGCCCTTTGCGACGGAGAAGGTATGGTGGGAAGTGAAGGAAGAAGTATGAGGAGACGACGGAGAGACTTCAGGAACAGTACAAGATGAAGGAAGGATTAGTGCAAAGACAGGTCAAGATGTTTAGCCATACTCGGGTTCCTATTACGATATTTTCTTGGACATGTCTAGGGGTTTAGCGAAAATCATTTTTATTAGTATGCTTTTCATTTTTCATGCAATCGTCGCCTTTTTTACCAATAGGAATATTTTAAAAGGTGCTCTATAATATTGAAAATGCTATTCATATACTTAAAAAGGTTGAAAATCGAATTTTTTCATGAAAATGTTAAGTGTTTCGGTCGATATTTGATAAGTCTGATCCGATTATTACAAACTTACATACACTCGATGTCGATCTTATAGAAGTCGATTCCCTCCTGATTTCTAGCAGTTTCCACATCGTCTCTTATGACCGGATTATTTCCAACGGATTTTGGAAGATGCTTGTGTTAACCCCGTGGCTAGATTACTAAGTTAGTACATCCGGATCTAACTTCAGTACTGTCAGATAATTTTCAACATCAGTAATCCATTTCTTCAAATCTTAATAAATTAGTGAAAAGTTAAGCAACTTTAGCTTCTGAGGATTTTCACTACCGAATAATTTTTATTGTACATGAAAAATATTACTCATGAAGGAAGAAGGTAATAATGAAAAAAAAAATCTCGATGCTATGTTCAATTCGTTCCCTTTTCATTCTATATTTGTCGTTCTTTTCTCGAACCCTCATTACTGTTTACTCAGGCTGTGGCCACATGTTGCAATTTCTTCAAGAATACGTTAAAGTCACGCGTTCCGATGTAGTCGGAGTTCTTCAGCTACTACGTACCCAGCTTATTTTCTCCACACATTCTCTTTCCAACGTCGCCTTCCTCTCACATCTTGGGACACACCTTTCCCCATCTGAGGCGCCAGTTCGTGCGGGACAGGCTCGAAATGCATCGATGATGAGAGAGGAAAGAAAGTTGACGAGTAGGATGATGGTGTGGAGGAGATAGGGCCGGGGATTGGCAGCCGAGAGGAGACGTAAGGAGACGGAGAGGGTGAGTTTCGGATGGAGGAAAAGATGGAGGAGGGACGTGGATGCGGGGGCGAGGTATCTGGAGGGAGGGGCGGATTTAGGAGCGTGGCAGGGGGTTAGAGGGGGGAGGAAGGGGCTAAGAATAGGACGCGGGCGCCGCGCGGACCGCCGTCAGGATCGTCTGAGGGATGGGGAAGAGGGGAACGTGCCCCCTCAAACACCTTGAACCATTCCCTCCTTCCTTCATCTTCACCCTTCCTTACCCCTCTCCTAGAATATAACATGCGTACGTGAAGGCTCCTTCGTAAGCCCTCTTTCTGCGATGGTTTTGCAGAATGAATTTGTGGAAATTCATGTTTTTGGTTGAAAAAATAAAATTTAATACGTCTGTTGCATAAAATGCGTGAGGGTAGATCTCCAACCGGTTTCAAATACCTCCTGAGAGTCACGACTGGTTGTTTTTTTGCCAAGTATTGCGTGGAACACGCAACATTTATTTTATCACACTCGCCATCACCATAGGTTTGGGGAATAAAGATTTATCGATCAGGAAAATTGAGGTCTAATGCCTTGTGCGTCTTTCCAAAACATTTTTCTCTTTTATTCAATTTTATGCAATTAAAAACGAGTCCAGCTATGTACCGGGCATCGACAACTAACTATAACATCAACAGTTGACGACAAGCCAGAATCTATGGTTACCGAGCCTCAAAAGTTAGCTGGAACTGACTCAACCGCGTGCATGCCATTACTGTCTTTAGACCACTTCAATCAAATTAATTAATTGACGCTCAATGTCACAATATTGCCGTTTTATTTATGAACCTACCGCATCCCTAAACCTCATAGTCATGCATCCTTTTTTTCTTTACAATTCATCGAAACTCTCTTTCCCGTCCTTCGTCAACCTAAGAATTTCACACGTAAAGTACGAACTCGGACATTTTCCACGAGCGGATGTGAAAATATGCGCCACCCCAACCTTTCGTCCTCGCTGGGAGTGCAAGACCGGAGTAGTTAAAGCGCCCCGGGAGGGGAGAGCTACTCAGGTGTTCTGCGAGAGAGGAAAGCTCATGAATTAGGATAGAAAAGTAAAAACTACGAGAAAATTAAGAGATAGGTATTACCTGTAGGAGAAGGAGAGAATAAAAGGAGAGAAAGGGTAGATGGAAGAAACAATTGATGAAGAGGGTAGCGACGTTCACCTTTAAGTTAACAAAACCAATTTAACACTTAAAAAAATATGAGTTATATTCGTAAAACTTTACACGCCGACCGTTGAAAAGGTCTCTAAAAGTTCGGGTAGCTTTCGAATGTCATTTATGTTCGTGAAAATGTTTCAAACATTTTTGAGCGAGAGTTTGATGGCATACATACTGTCATAAATTGGAGAATAAATTAAGGTTCGTGGAACTATCTCCATCTTCAGGGTTTTCACCGCGTTGTTTGTCAGGGTTGATGACGGTTTCGCTGGGACTCCCTAACTTAAAAATGTAGCTTATAAGCATACGAAATACCTAAGATTTACATTACTATCGAACGCTTTTTAAATACGAAAATAGAAATTTATAATGAATGGATAAATGAACAAACGTGTAAAAAAAACCTCAAGTTCTAATTTGTAGATATAGCAAACATCCTTATTAGAAAACTTTGTTGCTTGCTCTACCTATTGAAATGCAATAGAAGACAACGAAATATGTTTTTAAATGCAGTAGAAAAATGATCAGCATGTTTTTGGATAGATGTAGCAAAAATAATTTTTAGAAGTACTTGTATTCTGTACTACTAAAAGACAATGGAAATCTACGAAATATATTTTCAAATGTAGTAGAAAATTTCATAGTTTTTTTTAGAAATAGGAGTGTATATATGAGAAGAAATGATACATCAAAGTAGGAGGAGGGTGGTGGAAGGTAAAGGGAAGAAGGCTTGATGAAGAGGAAAAAGAGAAGAGGCACGTCGACGCGACGGGAGTGAAGGGGAGAAGGAATGGAAGGGACTGTGCGGGTTGGTGTTACTGGGCAGAGGAAAAGGGAGAGAGAGAGAGAGGTTATGGAATGGCTTTGGGGATGAGGTTTTCCGTGAAGGGAACGGAGAGAAATTGGGATATAGGGGAAGGGGTGTGAGTCAGGCTTTGCGGGCGCAGGGGGGGAGGGTAATAGGGCCGAAGGGGGTTCTGGGATGGAGGGGCGGCGGCAATACCAAAACATCCCGGTTCGTTAGTCTCCCCCTTCCTCCAACGCGCTACGCCGTGGAGGGAGGAGGAGGTAAGGATGTTATAGAGGGGATGAGTCGGAAGATGAGAAAGAGAGGAGGAAGCGTTGGGGTGAGGTGAGGGGGTGGGGGTTAAAAGCGAAGCGAAAGGGGAAGTGGGATGGGGGGATGATGATGAGAGAGGGGTGGGCGGAAAACTCATGGAGGTTACTCGCCGATAAAATCCGTGTCAGCCTCTCTTTTGCACCCCCCTCCACCCACCTTCCCCTTTGCTCCCCACCCTCGCTTGGAATACTGCGGAGTCTCCTTTCAACTCGTCCAAGCCTTCCCCTCCCCTTCCCCCGCCTCCTTCTCCCCCTCCTACCTCTTTGTCAGCCCCGTGGACTCGCTCAAGCTGTTAAAGCCATACCCCAACTCTTTCTCGTCTTTCTCTATCTTTTCCTCTGCCTTCTCTTCCTAACATACCTCATCCTGCTTCCCTCCCCCATATCTTGTCCACCCATCTGCCTTCCTCGGTTGGATTCTCTTCCGCGACTGCTAGAGAGAGACTCGAACCCGAGGCTTTTTGAAATTGTGTTGGAGGGGGGAAGTCCTTGCCTTTCCAACTACGCGTCGTCATGCAGCGAGGAGCGGTCGGAAAAAATTATTTTTTTTAGGGATAAATAGAGGAGAGTTTTGGTTTCGTTCTATTTTTTGGGGGCGTTGTGGTTTTGAGCGATTTTGCGTCTCAAGCATTTCGTTGCAGATTTGCGCGCAAGAGTAATTACGGGGAATGTATAACTCTGCGCAGTGGCTTGTGTTACCAAAACTCTTTCGTGAAATAGCTATGTATTTCTACGTTAGCAGTTCGTTACAGTTACCAGTTCATTAAGCTGTTTTTTTTCAAAAATTGCGTCGGGGATTCATCCAAAATTTAGCCCCTGTATTACATGTACATATTTTAGCATCTTTTCTAAAACTACTTTATCTACCAATTCAAGAACATGGTGTTTATGCAATAGACGGGAATGGTTCTCCTACCTAGGCTATATGATTTTCAAAGTGCACAAAGGAGATAAAAAACAAGAATTTTCTTAATGTTCGAGGTGACATTTTTGACCTTCTCAACTTCACATCGTCGTGCAGATAGCAGTTTTTAGAAAAAATGTTTAAATGTGGCTAGAAGATCCTTCTACTCCTGTTTTCTTTAGATTCAACGTGTATATCACCTTTTTTGCGCCTCAGTCATAATAGCAAGCCGAGCTTAGAGCCAACCAGGTGTACTCGATGGTTTAATTATGCTACATTTCTACCTCTGTGGTATATCAGGGGAAGCTTAATGGTTTTATTGAAGTATCCACTTACTCTTAAGAGATAACAGTCACTAATTTATTTTTGCTCTTTTTTGTCAATTTTCCGTGGAGCAGATGAAATCAAAGTTTGAAACCTACCCATATGGATCTGATGTAAATCTAATATTCCTCTATGATACTTTACCATTTCGAAATGCTTTCATTTACAATTACAAGAAAATGCCAACTATCCTTCGAATAAATCTGCCCACCTTAGCTACATTGTTTGAGCAGCTGGAAATAATTGAATCACGGCTTTCGTGAAAATTCATCCCTGTTTGAATGAAAAACTTAGCCACACATTTACTCTTCTACATCTAAATAATACCCCGCAAGCCGCCTAAAAGGCGTGTGGCAAGGGGTGTTAGGTCACTAGCCGTTTACAGCTAAAAAAATGAAGTGCTCTAATGAAGTTGGGACTAGCGTTTATTAAAGTCCTTTATGGTTCGGGGGAAAAACGAATTCCCATATCTATCCATTCGGCAAAACATCTCTCTTAACGTATCGCTTCTATCGGACCTGGAAATATAGTGTGGCTCCAACATTATGTTCTGTGTGTCGCTCTTAAAGATATCCATTCTCAATTTTTTAAGCAATCTAAGCCTAGCGCGCAGCCTTCGAGTCTCCAGCGGCTCCCAGCCTAATTCGCTTAACATCTGGGTAACAGTATGCACGCCCCTAGCTGTTTTTAGCGAAACGCGCAGCCTTCCTTTGTATTTAATTCAGTTCGCGGATTAAGTCTTTCTGCACCGGATCCCATATGCTCGCAGCATATTCGACTCTTAAGCCAACACACTTATCAATCGAGGAAAATTATGTTACCCAAATCTCAAAAATAATATTTATCTTCCCGTATACAAGTCAGACAAGTTAAGCGCATCTGTAGTTTCTATGGTAGACAGATGAAACTCTTTGATTCCAACAATTTACGTTCATCCGCACATCTAAGAATATTTCCGTCAAGCCTTTAGGCTTTTGCATTTCAGAATGCACGCAACAATTCTGAGAGGAATGGAATAATTAATTGTTTTACTTACTAATGCATGCATACCCCAGTGTAATTGAGATAAGCTTTCATATTCTATGTTTTTTAATTGAAGGATTCAATGATATTAAAAATTATGTTCATTCGTTTAATCCAAGGATAAGTTTACTGCGTCAAGTTGCCTAAAAAATATTTTGTGAACTTCTATTTAATTAAAGACCATTTCGTAGAAGTTAACGCTAAAAGTGAAAAAATATTAGTTAAATTCGTAAACTTTGCTCGCGGACCACTAAAAAGGTCTCTCAAAAGTTCGGGTAGCTTACGAACGTCATTTATGTTCGTGGAAATGTTTCAGACATTTTGAGCGAGCAGCGACTCTCAATTCCATTTACTTTAAATCTGCCAGCAGTACGCGACACTCGGGCACGAAAATCCATCTCTTAAGTTTCCCGTGTCTTTTGTCCTTTACTCTTAGGTCTCACCTACATCCACCTACCATCCAAAGCGCGAGTTATTTTTTTATATTCGTCCGCCTATCGCGAGCTCTCCGTTTCAATTTTTTTAAAACGTTCCTGGTTGTTTAAAAGTAACTCAAAGGTACGAACGTGGGGGGCTTATGAAATAAAAACGATGAGTTTTTAGGATCCGCAAGACCTCAACCTTGCCTCATCTCCCTCAATCCCCAGCCAACTGCTGCTATTTCCCAAGCTCCTTTCCCTCTCTTCTCCCGTTCTTCCTCTTCCCAATCGTTTCAGATTTATTCACCAGTCTCCTCGTCCTTCTCTACATGGCTCACCATGGTGATGTTATCCGAATAATTTCCAAATTTCAGGGTATTTTTAAATCAGTGTTTGCCCATGACTTGATCAAATGCTCAAAATGAGAGTGTTTACCTTTGTAGATTAATCTCTGTTAATTATTTTAGTATACCGGGAATAGCTCCGGTGATAACTTTACGGAGTCACACGCAATGCACAAATTGTACGAAAATTCTTCAGAGAAAAACCATTCACCCTATGGAACGGAATTTTCGTCTATGAATTATTTTTGTACATTGGTACATTTTATCTTCATTGATCAAAAGGGACTTAAAATTGCTTCATGCACTTCATCATTTTTCTACTTAAAAAAATTGTCATTCACGAATAAAACCCACCCACCTGGGAATTTCTCACCAAAACATTCCGTATAAAATCGTTTCTGGCTTGATTTGGTGGAGGTTCGATATATCCATGATGAAAGAACACAAATGGTAATTCCCACACTTCTTAATTCCAAAACTCAACAACCGACCATGGTTTCAGCACATTGTGTCATTTTCAAGGTGTGGTAAATAAACACCGCGACATTTTATAATAATAATGATAATAATAATAAGATGTCTTTATTCGGGCGAGTTTGAGACTAAGATGTCCCCTCTTCCACCTAACCCTCGATAGCGTCAATGCAAACGTTTTTAAAAACGGTAGATAAACGTTCACAATACAAAGTTATACAATGTGCACTATTTGTGAAATATCAAAAAAGATAAGCAAGTATATCTAAAAATTTTGTGTAAAAAAGATTTCTGTTTGTGGAAAAAAACATGAGGATAAGGGTGTAATTATCCTTCAGCGAAATAAACCACTGTAGTGGTTTGCCCACGAACGTTTGTTTAAAGTGTTTGCTCACGAATATCACTGTGTGAGTAGTGCATTCCCGGTTACTAATACATCTCACCGCATTATCCGGGTATGAATTTCCTCGGGACAGTTAGTTATCGTTGTAAATACCCGAATATTTTACATCCCCATCCATTCTCCTTGTCTTTTTCCCCTCTTCTCCTTCACCCTCATTCCTCTTCTCAATTCCCCTATCTTCTCTGCCTTCCCCCCCCCCCCCATTCCACGAGACGCCTCCTCACCCTTCTCTCTACGTCTCAACCCGTGCCAACCACCCATCTCTCAATTCCCCTCCCATCAACTCCCTCTCTGCCTTCGACGCATTCAACCCTGGGCTCTCCCCCATTCCCCACATCTCAGACACCCCCTGCCACATCCCCCTTCCTTCACGCCCACTGGGCTCCAACTTCCATTTCTCTCAATCCATCCATCCTTTCCCCATCGCCCCTTCCCCCCTCCTCCTCCGCCTCGGCGTCCTTCAGCTCACAGTGCTACTTTTCTTCATGCACGCATCTTGGGGGAGAAATCTCTTCTCTTCTCATTGCTTGTCTCTGTATCCCTCTTTCTCCTTCTATTTTCTTCCATTCTTATCTTTTCGTACCCCTTCTTCCAAGTCCTACTTTTTCCCCGTCCATCTTGTCCTACCACATTCCTTGCCTTCGTACCCTAACTAATTCCCCATTATGTCTCATTCCCCTCAAAAAAATAATTCCCCCGTCACTCTTTTCCTGTACTAAAAATTTATTAATGTTGGATATAATTTCCTATCGAAGACCCGGGTTTCCTGACAATACTTTAAGTTTCCACATTTTTTCTCATCGTAACCGACCGGTAGAGGTTTTATTTCCCGTACAATGATTTAATATTTTGTATTTTTATATGAGGGGGTGAGAATCCAAGGGGTACACGTGATTATTTTCTAAACAGAGTAAGGTACAGTTAATTGTTAAAAGAATTATACAAAAACTTGGTTGCCAAGGGAAACGAATGAGTCTCTATTTTGTACTGACATCGATCCACTACTAAATATCTAATTGATCTCCTTTGTTTTCTTTACCTGATTTCTATACCCGACTCTGTTTAGAAAACAGAAATCACTTGTACCCTTGGCTTCTCACCTACTCATATGATGATATGAAAAAACTTCGCAATTCCACATAGATTTGATACTGCTCGACCTTGATTTTGAGGCAACCTTTATATGGTTGAGATACAGGTAAATACACTTCAGTGATCTATTTTCAGTGTACTTGGATGCAAATCAAGGGATCCCGAGTTCATATCTGGTCGTTCAGATGATGACGTGCCACGCAGAAACCGAGGTCGTACTTGTAATACACTTATGGAGAGTTAAATTTTTTATATTTCACTATGTTAAATAGATTCCATGCCTTCAGGCCCGAGACAGCGAGTGATTTTGTATCTCCTCTATACTCAAATTATTTTTGAGAGACCCCGCATAATTCATCTCAAATACTCTTCCCCTATGAACGGCCCTGTCTGAACGGAAGAAATTAATGTGCTAAAACTCCACAGAGAAAAAATAATTCGCCTTGACCGGGATACGAACCCGGATCCTTCGATTTCCGGCAGAGTGCTTTGACCAGTTAAGCTGTAGAAATTTGTGGACTATCCGAAAATCGAGGGACATTTGCGGATCGAGGATTTGGGATCGAGGGATATTTGTGGAATTTTATTTTTATCGTTATCCATGAAAAAAATATTTTTCGCACAATTTGTGCATTCGTAAAATTCTCCGAATAAAATGACTCTGTAAAATTATCACCGTGGCTAGTCCCAGTAAACTTAAATGGATGAAAGTAACCCTACTAATAGTCCTCGTGGAGAGTAAAACACTCAATTGGAAGTCGATACTGGGGAATTCTTTTTCCCCGACGCCGTATAATTGGGCTCCGACGAGATGGTCCAATTTAGAACTCATCGTAAATTAACATGGTCAGGCCATTTCCCACTTTTTTGCGTTATTAATCGTGCTTGCGTCGTCATTTCTCTCCTCCTCGTGAGCCTCGATCGAGAGAGCTAGAAGAAAAATGAGGATCGCGAAGTCCTACGAAGAAATTTTAAACCGTAGCGTTCTGCGCTCGAATGCCTTTGTAAATAAAGACATTCTTCCTCCCCCTCGAAACTATATTCTTAAATTTTCCGTGTTGTCTTTTTCCTAATACTTTTATGCACTTTCTAACTTACGACCAATCCCCTTCAACCGGTTTTATTTAGCTTTCCTCATGTTTCGTTCACAACTTAAGCTATCATCTCTAAATGTTAATGGTGTTTAAAGCAGGAAAGGGTTAGAGTGGTGTTGTGGACCACTTTGGATGTGCTGAGAAAATTATATTAATCTATATTGATGTATTTTATTATACTATCATATATTTTTAAATCATTGGTTTTCACTACATTAGCCATTATAAAACGAATATTTCTCGTAAAAGTGAGGTGAATCTCGTGAGCGGGAAAAATTTCAAAAGCCCCGAGTTGGCCACCCCAGGGATAGTCCCTCGTTAATCTCTTCCTTTGTTAGGACTAAAAAGTAATCAACTTTTTAAAAACTGAGGAGGTAAAATTTTCATTTTTGAAATACAGCTAAATATATTTCAACGGTCTATTTTTAGAGTGCTTGAATGCCAATTGAGGGTTCCGTGGCTCGAGGAATAATGGAACTGGCCTTCTTACCCTGAAAATGTGAAAGTCACACGCCTGTGTCTTAGTCCGGGTTGAGCCCTATCCTCACGTATGCAAACCAACCTTCAGGTTGAACAATACTGAATGAGTACTAAGGCTAAGTCATATTCTCATTTCAAGTGTCTTGGTCAGGGGTTAAGGGTCGGTTCATTTTGAGACGGAAGAGCCAACAGTTATGCAACCAGATACGCAGATACATTTCGACAGGGCTTTAATTTCACCACCAGCAATGTATTTAGCAATATTATTTTTGAGTTTTGAAAATAAAACAACGCATTTCATATTGCATTCGCATGGAACTGGAAAGTTTAGTATCGAAAGATCCACAAGTTGACATCGAAAAAGCCGCATGCGTCTCGCGAACCGTAGGTTGCCGACCCCTGGTACCTAGACTAGTTGGGGTGTACCTCTCATGTGCTTTACCCGCACGATTCTACTCCCTTTCCCGTCCTCTCTTTCTCTCATTCACTCGCACTCAACCTTTTTCCCAGAGCTTATCTCTCCTTAACCGCCTCTGCCAACTACAACTCACTCTTCTTCACGACACGTTTGAGAGGAAGAAGGAAGGCGAAATCAAAAAAATCAGTGGGCGGAAATCGGAAAAAGTAGGAAAATTTTAAAAATGGCTTTCTTTGAGTTAGAAATTGAAAATTTCGCATGTTAGCTCAAAAATGATTTAAATTGGTGGAAAATTGTCTGATTTTACATGATTCTAACCCACTACCGAGATACAGAGGCTCAAGTGAGCAAGACCACCTGCCTCAGTTAAAATATTTTCGGTGAAAAACGAGAACGCGTTCGTTTTTTAAAAATTGGTCATGTTTGGGCTACTGTATCTCAGCAACGGATCCAATTTATATAAAATGGAATATAAATCCATAATTCACAATCATTTACGAGTATTTACGCTAAGTTTTAATTCTCATTCTCATAAAAAAGCCATTTTGGACTTTTGTCCACCTTTTTCCCATTTCGGACCACTGTTCGACGACCCTTTTCTCCTTTTTGGCCAGATACTCCCTCCTTTACTCACCTTCTTCCTATCCCTGTCCCTCTCGTTTACACTCGGCACCCAGCTTATTGCGTTCCCTGTGGCGGCTTCTCTTTCCTGGAATACTCTTCACCCTGTTTCGCCGTCTTTGGCTGTTCTGTGCCGACTAGGTTAGGTTCAACAATTGGATATGAGATAGCGCACATCATTTGCCATGGAAAAAATTCATTGGGATCGTGAGTTGCACAGTGGATCATTTCCGGAGATCGTACCTTTTCCAGTAAACTCTCTATGGGAATGAGGTACCTGGATAGTGCAATGGTCTGTGCTGAGACCTTCGAAAGGCAAAGGTTTGTGGCTAGAATTCTGGCCATAGGGAATTTAGCCTCTGTAAATGATGTGCACCCTGTTCACGCGAAAGGTTTGGAATGAATCATAATGGGGATATTGATTTGGTATTTTGACAATTGGAGTCGAATATTATATTTTCAGTCGTAAGTAGTGAGTGATCAATTTAATGAACAAGAATTGCTTTTTCAGAAGCAAATAATGTTTCACGAAACAATCATGATCGTTGACAAAAAGTCAGTTATGTCTGCCGCTCATCCTTTACTTGGATGGCTTAAAAGTATTTGTCACCCGTAATGATTGACGGCTTAATCCATGGATTTACCCAGATAATATATTTCTAAAATCGATATCAATGAGTTTTTATTCAATTCAATGTCTGTTGCAGAAGTCCCCCTAGCTCGGTCCCGAGAAATGTTTCCGAAACCAGAGAACCTCCTTCCTTCTCTAGTGTGCTCACTGATTCTCATCTCCAACGGTAGATATTGCCTCTTCCCTTTCTTCCTCCGTCCGCACCCGCACGCACCCAGGAATACCGCACCCGGGTCCCTCTCTCTCCTTTCAGTTCCTCTCCTCTTTCCAATCCTCGTTTTGTCGGACTATGCTCGCTTCCCTGCCTCCTCATATTCTCCACTTTTCGAAGTCATCGTCACGTTACCTTCCTTTTTTCCCTGTTTCATTCTACTTTCAATGTGGTTCTTCTCGTATATGGTAGGGTCTCTGAACTAGCATCATGGCTCCTGGAAAAATACAAGGAAAAATAATAACATGCTTTAAATGTCTGTCTTTACTCGGAGGATTGTCAAGGTATAAGGAAATTAACGGACTATTAATCGAATCGACTATTCAGTATAGAAAGCATTCCCTTTCCAGAAGAGGATTTTGTCTAAGCCTTAAGTTGTTATCCTTCGTGACGAGCTCGTTAACAACATAGTTTTTCAAAAATACATAAGTTTTTCAGTTTACTATGAACCTATTGTTCGAGTTATTTGTGTCAAAGTGTTGATATTTTTAGCTTTTTCGTGTGAGACGGTAAGAAAATTTCTGATTTCACTAATCCGATCACCATTTATTCCTCCTATAAAATATTCCGCTGTCTTTGCATCTTTGATGGTCTCATGGCTACTGTGCCGGATCTAGGAGTACTAGACAAACTTTTCTGTGAGTAAGGAATATTTTTAAATTTTATTTTATTAAGAGCAAATAGTTTAATGCTGAATATTTTATGAACTGATAGTCGGATTTCCTATCAAAAATTTGCTTAAATGGAATTTATTGCGAATATTGTTCAGTGTAAATCTTCGAATGAGATTTCTTTGCTTTGAAGAGAAGGCAGCAAGGATACGTGAAATCGTGAAATGGGTGGTTTTATTTTTTTCATTGCTCTTATTTTTCTTATCATTGAAATAATAATCACTATATAGTTTATTTAGCTCCTCGGTAAATGCGGAGGAAAAGCTTAAAAATGCAAAGATAATGTGAAATGGTGGTGTGTACATCATGGCACCTGTAAAATGCTAAATGTAAAAGATGAAAAATTGTATTTGGTTGCAGTAGCGCAGCTATACTGAACTCGCTTAATAAAAAACGCGTCCTTGAAACCACTTCAGAATTTAAGAAATCCGACATCGCCAATGTTTCTGGCTATTTCAACGTGGTATCCATTTCAATTGACTTATTTATTTGTGCTGGTAGAAGAAACCTACCCCACTTCTCGTTTTCATGGTGACGATTTAAATTACCGTATTTTACCGTACCATCAGCAATGTAACTTCAAGCAACTATCTCATCCCCTCTTCACAGCTCGTTGAGACTGCTGAATAATATATTTTCGACGAGTTTTCGTCCTCAGTGACGACATTGACTGGTAGAAGCGTCCACATACAGTAGTAAGCCCCTCTCTCACCCTTACCCTGTTATTATTTCTCCCTTCCCCTGGCCTTCCTTCGCTCCCCATAACTCACATTCCTTCTCCAACCCCGACACCCTAGACGTCCCTGCCCTGGCATCCCTGTACCCTTTTCCCGAATTCCCCCAAAGCCACCCCACCCTACTCTCCCATATCTTACTTATTTCCACCCCTTCTTCTCACACTGTATCCCTCTTCCCACTCCTTTCACGTTTCGCCATCAGATCAGACCCCTCTCCACTGGAACCCAATTACTTCGCCTGATCGAGGATGCGGGGGAATTGCAGAAACTGTGGGGAGTGGGGGGAGTAAAGAGGTCTGTGAAGTTCTGCTCGGCGGGAAGTGCCCGAGAGGAGGAAGGGGGATGGGGCGCGTATTACGGGGGAAGGGGTTGGGTGGGCGTGGTGGTGGGGGAAATAATGGTTTCCCAAGGTGCGTGTTTGGTGTGGGAGAGACTGTGTTGGGCTTGCCGTGTGGGCGGGACACGATGGGAGATATGGGCACGAAGGCCCTGCAGTGTCCGATGCGGAAAGGAAATTGAAATTTTACACTCACCCCCTTCGTATCTGTGCACTCATTCTTGATTCTGAATCACCAGAGAATTTTTTTCCATCCTCCCTTGGTAGCATGTTTAACGTTTAACCGGCTTAGCTTTCTGTCTTCACGATGTAAGGTAAGGAAATTCACTCTGTACGAATTTATTACCGTCGATTGTTACATTTGCTTGACGTATTTTGTTTGTACGAGCCGAGTTTTTCACTATTTTTGCCCATACCCACCGCGGAGTGCCACCAAGGTCTAGTTGTATATAATAGAAAAACCGGCCTACCTACTGGTCAAGAGGTGTTCTTTCTGATCGACTCCCGGCTGAAGAATGAAGTATGTTTCCGTTTTTTTGTTGTCACCCAAAGCCATGAATTGACAACTCTGTATTACATTTTAATTGTCCATTAACATGAAATTCGCATAGCAAAAATAAAGAAATAATGGAAAAAATTAAATAATTAAAATTGGATCACTACAAAATTGGTCAATAATTCTGGAAAAGTCGCCAAATTTCAGGTTGAGAAATGAGTGTCCACTGTGATATTGTTCTAAGTCAATATTTTTAGCTCTCCATAATATCCTTTTCCCACAGAAATTTAGGTGGATAAATAATAATTTAAAATGAAATTGGACAACTGGCATACAAATTTGCCGTTAAACCATTTTTTTAGAGGGAACATTTAAAAAGGATAAAAAATATCACAATACACAAAGTGACATGCATTTATGAATAGAAAAATTATGGACTCATTACCATGTAGAGGAGACAAATGTAGTGTAGCATGTATACTAAGAAACGAGGCCTTACTAGAGTGTGGGGTTCGATGAAGGAGAAAGTAAAGGAGACTTAAGGAGGAGGTTCCTCTGAAGACTCAGGGAAAGGGTAGAGACGAGGTTGGTTGCCTGGGTGTCGGGGGCGGAGGGCGTTGGGGGCCGGCGGGGGTAGAAAGAGTAAAGACAAGAAGTGAGTAGCAGGAGGAGGATGGGGGGTTGGGAGGGCTGGAAGCGTTGGTGGTTGGTTGGTGCACGAGAGACCGGGAGGAAGACTGAGAAGGTCTCAGGGCTTGCTTGAGGAAGAGAAGCGGAGAAGGAAATAAAAAAAGGAGAAGAGACGTAGGTCGGATAGGGGGCTGGTGAGGAGAGGGGTGGGAGAAAGACACGCGGAGAGGGGGGTATGGGCTATAGGACGCTTATAGCGATGCGGGGGTGGTCGGAGGAGGAGGGTGTATGGGAAGCACTAAAGGGTAGAAGTATACACGAGAGGAAAGGGGAGGAGAATAGGGGAAGGAGCTGGGCTTGGAGAAGAGTGTGAGATCCAGTAAAGAGAGAGAAGGAGGAGGAGTGAGAGAGACATATATATGTATATATATAAGGGGAGGTGGAGTCTTTGCTGGTGGGAAAAAGGTTTGGAATTGGAGCGCCGCTGGGAAGGGTAGGGCGGGAGTGGGATGAGGGAGGGAAGGGTACAAGGAAGGCGGTTTTTTTTAGGTGGGGCAAAAAGGAGGGGGTATTCGAGGGGGAAGGGCTTTGGGAACGGGCGCAGAGTAGAGTTTTGGAGGACGGTCTTGTCATGAGGGGTTTTTGGGGGGCCGGGGGCGCCGGGGGGTGTGGGGAGGGGTGGCTCGTATGGACGAAATGGTGGGGTGGGGGCAAAAAAACGGAGCAAGAGAAGTGAGGAGGAATACCTCCGGTGGCGTTAGGGTGGAATAGAAGAGGAAAGGGATTGGAAAGTTAGAGGGACCAGAGAAGGAAAGGAATAGGGGATATTGGGAGGTCGGGTGGCGGCAGATCGTTGAATGATGATTATTACATGATTTCAAGAGCAAACTGCGGCGTTTGATGAGAACAGCTCAAGGTGGACGAGGCAGAAATTCCTCGACGGGAAATCAAATGTCAGTTTTCTCACAGATAAATGATTTATTGGCGTATTGCGTCGACAAATTTATGTTATAACAAATTATTGTCATCGATTGATATTGGTAAGAAAGAATATACACATCCGCTACCGCTATAATGAGAGTACTGAATAAAGAGCCGCAGTTATAGAAATTTTATGGTCAAAACAATGTGATGTTTCGTTCTGAATGATTGTTGCGACTTTAGTCTAAAGCAGTACCTTAACAAGCATCATTAATGTATTGAGAACTATATCGATAGCCTGGAATAAATAATGGGTATCTCCTCAGAATTTTACTGCATTTTCCCCTAATCTTAGTTTTTATATATTGTTAATATTTATATTACGATTTGTGCGCTGAAAATTTTGTGCGGATAAAATACCACTTAATAGATGACAACCGTTTCTAATCATCGTTGGCATTCTAATGCACTGAAATTAATTAGCCTATGATATTATACTCTATATTAAACTATTCAATAGGCTTCTCTACCTCCTTCCTCAGGCTCTACATCTGCCTTCCTCAGGCTGTTCGCTTACCTTCCCCACTGGCCTATTCCACCCTACCCCCACCTCACCCCTTCTCCATCTTTCCCTCCGATAGGAAATTACTGGGGTTGCGGGGGTGCGCTGCTTGAGGATAGCGGGGGCGAGGGTGAGCCGGTGGGCGAACAGAGGAGGCGGAGTAGGGTCGGCGACTACCCTCTGCCCCGAAAAGGGGTCGGACGTTGCGGGTGGCAGAGCTTTCGGGGGCTGGAGAGGTAGACCCACCACCACCCCCTTTCCCAGAGTAGGGCTTCGGCGAGGGTGTGGGAAAGGATTTGGAGTTGCGAGGGAATAAATGTGGGTGGAAGGGTCGGAAGGTTTTTGGGCCTTTCGCGATGCGAGAGGGATGAAAGGTGAAGGGACGTATAAGGCGATAGGAAGGCTAGGTGGACGTATGGATTATAGATTGAAAGATTCGTTTGCGGAGTTGGGAGGGAGAGGAAAAAAATGACCCAAAGCTCCTTGCCAGAGAACTGAAAAATTCGCTCTATTCTTTTTCAACGGTTACTAATACTTACATATTCAACCAGTCAAAATTTTATAGGAATTTAAAATGATGGCCAGCCCTGGTGGCGGCGGGGTAAAGTCCTCGTTTGGCAAACCGAATGTCGCGGGTTCGAGTGCCTAATGGGTAGATAGCTCCTATCCAGGGCGTGGATGTTCGAGTCCTTTTAATTGTTAAATGTTATGAAATATCGATGTAAATACCATAAAGCGCTGCTTTCCGTGATTTGGCATTGAATAAATGAATGGATGTGCCAGAATAGAATTTCTTACGAATTAAAGTCTTACGATCACTGAGTTAGATACCTCGGGAGCAAGAGCTGATAGCTATGCGGAGGTGAAGAATATTATATGAAATATTACTTCTATTATAGATTGGCAATTTTGTGTCAGAGATGGAAATCTTGTTAGAATGGAGTCATATTATCCACTAGTCTTAACATTTATCGAACCATTACTTATGTCAAATTTGATACCTTAATTTTTTTCGTATTTTACCTGTAGGCTTCGAATACTTTACGAAGAGCCTGCCGTGCAAGAAGAGGGTTTAACCGCCAATAACCAATGATGTTATTCGCTCCTAATCATTTTCCAATAGCAGTTAAAAATTTTGATCGCTTTGAATTGGGGTGGATATGCATTAGTATCACATGCTTATATAATTCAAAAGTAGGAAATACACGAAGCAGGTAGCATTCAGTAAACAAATGTCTTTTTCAAGTAGTCAATCCATATTACACTCCTGTTTCTAAAATTTCACTTATTTTTTTACTGCAGCATTGCAGTCATTGGTGGATTTAATTTCCCATTGATATTCAATTTCTTTTTCCTTTCGTCCAATTCCATAATTTTGTGGATGAATTCACATATCTATTTTAATTTATGCCCATTGATTAGATAGTAAAATATTCGTAGAATTAATTAAAGTGGTTGAATACATGGTAATGCATACTAATGTTCTTTATGTATTCAAAATAAGTGACAATATCTGACTGTAAGGATTAATAGACTCAGATTCCCTATTTATATATTTTCCTATATTTTATTTATATTATTCCTTTATTTTATCCCATGTAAATTGTTGAGAGAGAAGGCTTAAGGTCTCTTGTAGTGAGACATATTGTAATTGTTCTTTTATCCCAGAACTTATCTTAGCTGGCTTTCTTTATATCCGCCAAGGGACAGATACTTCTTCCTTCCTTCACCAATATGATCAGATCGAAGTGCTTTGGGTTTATGAAGGTATATTGACGGCCATGTGGGTAATCTAGAACCTCAAACGCAAAACCCCTGGAGCAATCAATCACGCTGGAAATCACCGCCTGAGATGGAAGCCAAGAACCCCATCTCACCCTTCGAATATTGTCCGAAATGCTCGCCTATCGGGGGAAGGTTTTTAATCGTCAGCACCCGCGGCCTTACTCCTATCCTCTCATCTTCCTGCAATGAGATATATTACATTTAATTGCTTTGGAATGGGGATTCTACGGAAGGGTCACTACGCTAATGATTGCCTTTGTTTTCTTTTACACTTGCTGTCGGGGTATCCAGCTAAGTGTTCGTAAAAATTTATTGCTCAGCAACAGTGATGTACAACCGGCAGCTTGATGTTGAAAAAAACTGGCATTTTTTGATCCCACCAATTTCCTCTCGTGTCTCAAGACTGTCTTTTTCTCCATTGTATTTATCACATCTGGTCGCTATGAGGCATTTGCAAAATGAAACATCCGCTTTCTTTCACAAAAAAACATTTCTCCCATGTGAGCTTTTTCTTTATTTTAGTGCGATGTCTTCATATCCGGCAGTTTTGAGGGTAGAAGATGAAAGTTTATGTATCCAACATCCTTAATACCGTGCATACTAAATGCTGTAAATAATAGTAGGTATTGAAATAAATTCGAGCATCGCTAGGCAAGGTAAAATTTTTCTAATCTGGAGATATCTGAATTCGGTTGAAATAAAATTATCTTAGAAGGAAACAAGTAGGTTGGAATGTAACGGAGTTGATCGAGGGTGTGGGAAATAGCAGAGTGGAGGGGTTTCCAAACTTTATGGTGCGAAATAGTAATTGTTAAATAGCCGAGTAAAATATGTCGGCTTGGACAATCGCACTGTTACGCTATCTACTTCGCATGAGAGGGACTAGGCGTGCTGGAGGAAAGATAATTTAAACGCAAAAGCGGATGTTTATCGTGGGGAAAACTGGCGGATTTTGAGCATTAGGTATATAGCCTTTCATTGCTAAATCATTCTTCAACACATGTCATGCAAACAAGTGAATCTCAACCTCAAATCCTCCAACATATGCCCATGTGAAGCCTCGCAAATTTGTATACAGATGTGTCTCTTATCCTAGAGATCTTATCCCAACCTGTATGATGGAATAAGTCTGCACCCACCCAACCCAAAATTGATAAAAAGAAAACAAGTTTTTAAAGCAATAATTATTAAAAACTCACAATCACGAGTGGAATTTCAAGTCTCCAAACACCATCAAAAGGTAATTTTAAAATGAACATTTTTCGAAATTACCGGACAAATTACCGGAGGCTTGAAGGCTATTTATACTATCCTTTCAAACGCATCTAAACATCCCTCTAATGTTGTCTATCTTCTATGCCTTTTCTTATTCGTTTCCCTGCTTCTCATCCACTGACTCCACCCACTTTCCCTCTGTCTTTCCCCCAACTCCTTCCCCAATCCTCCACGCGCTCCCACTAGAGCAGGAGCAGCTAAGCCAGCAGAACCTCCTCCTCACTCCCTCCACACCCTCCGGCCAACATGCACCCGTCTCGTCCACCCTCCCCCTTCCCTCCTCCTCCTCACACCCCGACATAACTCTTCCCTCCCTCCCTTCCTTGGCCCAAGCCTTCCTTCCTCCCGGCCCCAAGTGTTGTCCCATCCGTTCCCATTAGAGCCCCGCGGCTGCTCATCGCTAAAAGGACGCCTTCGGAGTTGTACTCTCCCTCTGTCTTCCCCCTTCCACTCTCGAGACTACCTTTCAGTCTCTGGTCTTCCTTCTCCTTCCTCTCAACCACACTCTCTCAGACTCCGGGGTGAAGCAAGACTTGGCGATTTCCATGCGTAGAATTAATAGATGGACTTCTAAGAGGAACTTGTTAGTTTAGTGAGAAGGACGCTTTAGGAGTGTTCAAATACTGGGTGTTGCCTTCGCTCGTTTCGAATCAAAAATCAAGAAGCGTGAACTTGCCTTAAGAAAGGAATTATTTATTTACTTATTTCCATATCACCGAAAACAGATCTATACGGCCTTTTACATCGGGTTTATTAACATGTTAACAATGCAACTTGCACAAACAGCTATGCCCTGGGTAGGGGAACCTACCCAGGCGGGTCTCGAACCCGTGAACTCCTGTTTGAGAGGCGAGGACTTTACCCCGCCGCCACCGAGGCCGGCGATATTTGTTTATTATATTTACATATATTAAAAAATATGATTACTTTTAGGTATCACATTTTTAGATATTACTCTGAAGCCATCGCAACGCCTCACTTTTCGTTAGGGATTATCATAGTTTTAGAATTTGACCCCATTAACATGTTCCACAAAATTTAAAGCATAGCAAAACTGCTGACATTGTACATACCATCATATATATTATCCTTGTTTTTATCTAAAGATTGTGCATTAATGGCAGCGGTAATGTTGAAACATCAATAGTTCATAGCCCCCTGTCCTCTGGTAGCACTATGGTCATCTCTACATCTAGATAATACCTTGCGAGCGAACTCTAGGTTATTTAGGCAGGGTATGATCACTCAACAGTATATACCGTCCACATGCACACTAAATGGCTGTAAGAAATGTTCGAGTACTACAGCAATAAAAACAAAACGCTCCCATGCATCTCCCACCAAGTGCGCATCGCTCCAAGTAATTTGACACTATGCATTAACTTACAAAGCTAAAAATCTGGTAACGGTTAGCAATAAACATCAGTAATGCGTTTAGATGAATAAAAAGGGTTTACCACAAATAAATAAAGGCCGAGGCGCGTGCTTGGGTTTGGGAACCTCCTTTTACTCCTCCTCCACACTACGCAGCCGGTTAGCCTCTTTCCCTCCGCTCCCCTTTCTCCCCTCTCTGATGGCCTCTGCCGGATTATGGGGGTCCGTGCACGGGTTGGCGTCGTCGCCCGAGTGTGGAGCCAGTGGTGTGGGTGGGATATGTGGGCGGGTGCAGCGGAGTTTTTTCGGCGTGGTGATGGAGAGGGATGACGACGGTGTTCCGCTGCCCCACCCACCCTCCAGCCCACCACCTCTCTCCCGCCACGCCACCATCTACGAAATCCTTTCGTTCAAAAACTATACATTCCACAATGCACTTTTTTCACTAGGATCCGACTGACAATTTATAAAATCAAACTTCTCAGGCGTAACTTTCTAGAGTTTTGTCTTTATGATCAAATCAAAACAGTTGGCATAAATTGGTCTAAGGTCTATTATTCTATTCCCGGTCCGGGGTCATATATTACCATGACATTGTGTATTAATTTCTCCTGTGTTTGTGCGGCCGGTCAGAAATGATACATAACTCAAAATAAGTTTTAAACTTTGTAATATATACCGAGCAACTTTTATCCATCATGAATTTTCATGTTCATCCTTGAAATACCAGTAGTCAAAAACAGGTTGAACAAATATTGTGCTGCTGATTTTATAGAGGTATTAACTATGCTATTTTATGGTTCTGGATGCAATGTTGGTATATGATTACTTTGTATGCTAAACCTCCTGTTTGAATTATGATCTTACTGAAAAACTGATTTTCCTGGATTTTTCGCGGAAAAGAGCCAGCTAATTCAAAATGATAAAATTGTCTCCGTGTAAATTAACGCTGCTACAAATATAACAATATTTGGAGGCCGGACTCTTCTTTCTCGAAACTATTGCTGCCGTTAAAATATCTTACAAATGCAGACACTTGGTAAAGGCAACTCTTTCCGGCAACACTCATTCCACTGGTTATAATCTTTGAAATGAGGGTTTAGGCAAACCGATACCGTGAAGCAATTCAGGTCGTATTAGATTTTGATGTATAAATGATCATCTCTGGCAATCAGAAACATAACAGTCATTTCTTAATTTCCTCCTTTTTTAAGTTAAATTTATTGACCCATATTGCATGACCACCAAATGACCCATATTACATGGCAACGCCCATGGATTGCATATCTCGACAGCGTTGTTGATCTTTCATAAGCAATGCAGGTGGCGGTCGATATTTTGTAATCAGGAGACCTGCCCTTATGCTGTTCTATCCCTCCACCTCCTTCATAACGCTCCCGTTATTCATGGCGTGTCCGCAGGTTTCCTCGCGAAAAAGTGGACCACTGAAGTATCCCACTGCGACCAATGCTTTCTTTTTCTTCCTCCAGCGTTGAGTGCCCAAAAAATAACTAACTAGCAGTTTAAGAGGTAAGAAAGAGGACCAGGACCGCCAACTATTCCCTTGGGAGAGAAGGAGAAATTTATTGTGGGTGGGCAAAATGTCATTTCTTGCGTTTTCCGCAACTACACGTTCACACGATTCGATTTGTAGCGGTCCCCGTGAATCTCGCGGTAATGGAAATTTATTAGTGCGCATGCTACGGCTGCACCTACACAAGGGATGAATTTGGTGTTCTCCTCGGGAGCTTATGTTAGCCTGCAACGTATAGTGTTCATGTGCGATTGTACGGTATTTCTCATGAAGCCAATAAAAATCGCTGTCACCGTCTTTGATCGGATGTTATTTCAATTATTCCGTGTACATATTAGAAAGAATATTCTATCTTCACTCGCACTTCAAATTGAATACATACTATATTTCGTTGTTTAAGTCCTCAATTTTTCGGCTTGGAGAAAGCATGTTTTATCAGTTGTGTCAATCGAATTCTCTGTGTGTTTCTGAGTCCATACTGATAATTATTAGTTTTTCATGGTATGCTTTCATTAAAATTCATGAAAAATTGCAATTTTTCTTAGGAAACCTTTTTTTAACGCCTATTTCGGTGCACATTTCGTTTTTTTGAGGCCAACTACTGCGCTAAAAACACTGATTTAAAAAAATTATAAAAGACTGTTTCGGTTACATGATATTCATTTGTGGTTTAGAAAATAAATTCAATCGAATATTATTTGACGCAAATCAATGTAGAATATAAATGCGTTAAAATGGAATCTCTATTTATTTAGTTAAGTTAGCTAGTTAACTTTGAGAAACCTGTAGTTTCTGGTATTCATATTTTTTTACTATGCTGAGAATTTTTAGTTAGTTCAGATACGCTATTCAGATAATGCATGATTCCAAAGTAAATTTTGTTTTCCAAGCCAACTCGATCTCGCATATTATTCTGCCATGGATGTTGAGGGTCTTCTGATTGAACACCCATCTCATTCCACTTCCATTCGTCCGGGTTGCTCGAGGGAAAAAATGCTCCTCAATCCCTTACCTTTTCATTCCACTCCCCATTTCATTCCCCATTCCGATCGGTATAGCATGGCGCGGTTCGCAAATAATAAAAAAAGATACACCCGTCCACTGCTCCAACGTCTATACGATTCCACCTGCACCCCAAAAATCAGCCTACGACGTAGTTCTTAGAGATCCCTTCTCCCGTTTAGTGGGCCTAACCCGCCCATTCCCTCTTTCATTTTTTTGTCCAGAGCTATTCGAGAAAAAGAAGGGCTTACTTCACATTTTTATCTCTGCTGGTATGACTTTTGCTTTTTTTGTTTCATTAGTCGAGTTATGCTTTACGTACGATATATCTCAAAATGATTAATCAGCGGTTGCCGAAGGACAGTTATTCCAAGTAATAATTGTTGCAAATGCAAACTGAGTGTAAAAATTTCTTGAAAGGACTTTATGGTTTTTCTGTTAAGACGCTTTAACGACATCAAATTGGCTATTTAGGGACGGTGATTTCATTTTTCTTCTAAATATTAAATATCGTAAGTCAGATGTTTACCAAAAGTTATTTTAATTTTTATATTAACTCTAGGTATTAAATATCGTTAGCGGTTAGCTATCACTAAATCTAGAGTGGAAACAAAGGTGTGGTTGGTTATGTTCAACTAATTTTTTTTTACGTGGAAAATGACGAATGTGATTTATATTCAGAATACATCCGAGTTATTAAAACGCATTCTAATGAGATCATACCCCACTTACCTTTTAAATAAACACTGTAAAGAGAGCCGTAGGTTGCTGTAGCATAAGTAATCCGAACTTAATATTGCTGATTTTTCTAAGAGACATGTATATGTTCCAAAATATGATCCTTTTTTTCCTCCCTCATCCATCTTGTAGCATCTCTGTCGTAATATTCCCCTACTCCTGGCATCACCCGATGAAGTCCACCATTCTTTGTTATCTATTTGCAAATACCGTCGAACATTATTTTATTCATTGCTGGTTACGTCTTGCTTCATATTATTAAATTGGTCTCCTTTTATTGTAAGTCCTCTCTAATTGGCCTGGTGCTGTTTTTGGACTGAATTACATATATTAATAAATAAATGCCGGAGATAATAGCTATTTGTGGAAAACTTTCAATGATTTCTTTAAAATATTCGTCTATTTCACCTCATCGCGTTCGTAGCAAAATTTCATGCGACGTAGTTGCTCTCAGCGATTCTCCCTCGACCGTCCACTCGGCCAAACCAACCGGCCGCCTCTCGCTTTTTCTTCCTTTTCCCAACCAGCGTTCCTCGTGAAAAAGAAGGGCTTAATTCATCCCTTTTTTTCCTCCACGTCCCGTTTGGCATCCTTTCCTCCCCCACCCCTCCCTCCTCCCACTCACCTCCCTCACTCCTCCCACCCACTCTCTTTCTTCCCGAAAAACTCCACGAGCCTTTATGCTCAGCCTCCTTTCTCGCTACCTAACCTCCTTCCCTTCCCCAGCTTCCACCTTTTCTTCCCATTCCCACTTCTGACAATTTTTCTAGGCTTAGATTGCTTTAACAATTGAGAATAGATATTTTTAAGAGCGTCACCGAGAACATAATGCTAGAGCGCCACTATATTTACAGGTCCGACAGAAGCGATAAATTAAGAGAGATATTTAGCCGAACGGATAGATATGGGAATTCGTTTTTCCTCCGAACCATAAAGGACTTCAATAAATGCTAATCGTAATTTCGCATTCCCTTTTTATGTGTAAACGGACTTTATACTGGTGTCCTAACACCCCCTGCCAAACGCCTTTTAGGCGGCTTGCGGGGTAGTATCTAGATGAAATTCCATCTCCTTCCTCATCAACTTTTCTCTATCCTCTGCTCTCATAGAATGCAAAATTGCTGCAATAGAACCGGTGAAGATTTCTCGGGTTTATAACACTGTTAGGTCATCCAAACCAGGGATTCAGTTGGATCATCGTCTTCAGGGGTTTGGATTCCTGAATTCCAGAAGACAATGGACGATTTGCCTGTCGAAACTTTGGAAGGAGTTATGGAGCACCTTACGCGGCGAAAGACCCGAGAAATCTTCACTGCTACTGTTCGCCGGGAAAGAACCAGACATTACATGCTGCAGCACTACTTGAATCGTGCATTGAGCTGACCAAGATAGCCACGTTTAAATCAACGCCCGATCAAAAATTCATATATTTTATTTATTTATTCCCATACCACTGAATTCAACACATGTTTGCCATTTTACATCGAGGTGTTCAATAAATTTACCAATTATGCGTGTACGAACCACCATGCCTTGGATAGTGGCAACCTACCTAGGCGGGACACAAAGCCGCTACTCCTTGTTTGACAGGCGAGTACTTTACCCCGCCGCATTGCAACTCCACTCAGGGAGTTTGATTGTTTTGACAACCTCGTAATAATTTTTCCAGTAATATCGAAATGTCCTGAAAAATGTTTAAATTGTGGAAAGGAGAGGCTAGTTAAACTCCTGCCGAGTTGAGATTGTGCAGCATTTGTACCGACAATGAGTATACATTGTTGCTCGATACTTTCTCAGACTTGTTTAAAACTTGATGTGCAACCATAACCTACAAGAAACCGAAGCTGGCAATCAAACCTAAACCAACATCTTTTAAATTGTATTCAAAATCCTTGTGTCTGACAATTTCGATAATTTAGCTTTCCATTTCAAGTTAATGCACACTTTTTCCTCGTGATGCCAAATTTACCCCACTAATAACCATCAAATGTTTCTTTTGGGTCAAAGATTGAATTAACGCTAAATTTTTGTAGCACCATTTAGTAGTAATGCTGGCCATCAATTCTTTGGGAGCTTGACGACTCCAGCTCAAAGAACTCGGGGAAATAGAAGTTCTAGCCCGTTGGGACACCCGAGTAGACACCGAAATTCGCTGGTAAAGCATCATTTTCTACAATGCAGTACACTTGTTTTGCTTTCATGGTCTAACTTTCCACTCCTACAGTGTATACGTGAGCAATCCTATTTCCGCCCACCCCCCCAAATTTCCCCGCCCGTAATCCCCCTCCTACACATTACCTCCACCCCACATTCTCTGGCCCTCATACAATTCCTTCCCCACACATTCCTCACCCTCTTCTTCTTTTGCAACTCTAACCCTGCAACTCTCTTCTACCTACACCACCAGTGTCCCTCATCCCCTTGGAACCACCCTCTATCAAGTCCCCTACCCTTCTCGGACACCAACCCATCCCCCGGCTATCTCCTGGCCCCCTTCGGCGGCAGCATCCACACAACGTCGGCCCAGCTCTCTCGCTGGCTTCTTTTCTCTTTCAAACCACTATCCGTCGAACGCTGCCCCCGCCTCCCTCTCACCTCATCGCCCCCACCCCCGCTCCCCCCTGCGGGGGCGGGGGGCGACCAACATACATCCCCTCTCTCTCTCTTGTCCAACTCCCACGTCGGCTCGTCTCCGACCCCATGCCTCACCACCCCCGCTTTCCCAAAGCAGGCCCCCACCCCCGCACAAGCTCGAACGCCGCCTCCCCCCAGCCCAAACCTTCTCTCCTCCGCCTCCTCCCTTGCCCTTTGTTCGGTGTTTCTCCCAAACGCCTCAGCGGAAGCATGGCCAAGGTTTTGGACCTCGTCTCTCTCATTCCAACCTCCCCCCCCCCCTGCCTCCGCGTCCCCCTTCAAAACCACGTCACCCTCTCTCTCTCTGCCCCCGCCTCCGCCCCCACATCAAGTCGCCCTTACGACGCCCTCGGCCCCTCTCTTTTCCCCTCCCCTCTCCGCCCCGCTGGCCAGAGTCGTTCCATGCCCGACGCACTTCCTCCGCCTCCATCTCCCTCCCCCCCTCTTCCCTCTCTTCTCCGCCCCCAGTCGGTCGGGGACGGAAGCGCAAACAGCATTAATGACAACGTATTGCACCCCCCAGTAACTCCTCTCCTCCTCCCTCCCTCCTCTCTCTCTCTCCCGCAATCTCCTCCTCCGTCCTACGGTCTCTGCCTCGCTGTCCGCGTGGTGAGCGGACGACCATTGCCACGTATGTATCTCGCGTGGGCCACGAACTTTGGACCGGATTCGAGGGTTCACGCAGAGAACGCAAGGGAAGGTCTCGGGTCGGATAGGGATAGGTGGTGAAGAGCGAAATGAATTGATGAATGGTTAATTGATGCTCCGGGAAACCCATTAGACCAAAAAACATAAGTAGAGACTGCATCCTGCTCAAAATGCAATAATAATGAAATAAGCATGGCATAAACATAAGAATAATTGAATACAATGGTTCAAACAAAAATAAAATAAATCAAAACAAAGATTCTTACATTTCAAAACAACAGTGCCACTGTTTTGAGCTCGTGTAAAATTTCCTCTTCTAAGATATCGGGGTGCTGCATTTTATTAAGGGGGGTAATGAATTCCAAAATTTGTATGCTACACTCCGGAAGGAATTTAGGTACCGATTGGAACGGGCTTGGGGTATGCTGAGAGAGTTTAGCTCTTCCCGGATTCTTCTGGCGGAAACACTATTTATGAAGGAATCTAAGAGAAGATGCGACGGAATATATAATTTTTTATATTCTCACCACCGAAAACAGCACTATTTTAGCATTTATACCAGAGTTGTTACAAGGTATCACTGAAACTTATGAGAACATCCATACTCTGGATAGTGGCAACCTATCCAGAGACTCGAGGCCTCCACCTCAGGTTGGCAAGCGAGGACTTTACCCCCACCTACCGAGGCTTCGCGCATGAAGATATCAGGCATAATTATTTCGTTGATTGCCATGGTTATATCTTTCAAAATTTTTTATTGTCTGCATTTTTACTGGAATTTAAAATAAACACGTCTATTATGCATATGAACTCGTAGGCAGCTTATAGAATTGATTAAAATAACTTCATTACTCACCTCTATTATAAATTATTTCGTCCTTTCCTGGCTAATCGTATTAATAAAGCTCTTTTGGCTTGAACAATTTGATTTAGATCATTAAAAATTTTTAAATATGATGTGCAGTATGCAGGAACTGCATTATTTTAGTATTGTTAACTTATGAAGCTAATGCATATAAATATTCCTGGGCTATAGGTAAATATAATAATAATAATGTATTTATTTGGCTGGTCAAAGAGCTTTTATCTATGATTTGTCTTTTTTATGATATTTCAGGGTCATCTCAGCTGTTTCGTATGTTTGAAAAAAATTGTTTATTCTAAAATTGTACAAATACTAAAATAACATAAACATTAACTCGTGACGGAAAAAAATTGAAATGCGAAACGGAATTTGGCAAAGCCTAGCGCCACTCTCGCTTCCATAGAAATAGATCAGTGTCTAGTTCACGAGTAATGTGACACGTATATTTGGATGACATTTGCAGGCTGACTTATCCAAAACATTAGAGTTTCAACTTAAAATCGGCCTTTCTTTTCATTATCACGGACAAAATTTATTCGTAGGAGCGTCGACTCTCTCCTTGTTCAAATACCATTTTTGAAATTAACTTTGGATGCACTGAATATTTCAATTCTCCCTCTGGTTACGCCACAATTAGTATGTTAGTTACTAGCAAGTATTTGAGAAAGATCGCCTTGATAGTTGTTCTTATTTTATGGCTGACAACATATTTTTCACCTCAGCCTGGCAAATATTTTGACATACATCGTCTTCATTCTAATACAAAAATGTTTCCATTATAATTCGTGCATGTATCCAGGGGCCTCGTAATTTTCCTCGATCAAACTTGAATACAACAAGACCGCAACTTACACTTATTTCACCACTAGGGATAACACTAGACTTTCATCTGTAATTCAACTTTGTTGTCATTATTACTGACTATAATTAGTTGCCTCGACATTTTCCTTGTTATAATCCCTTTTTTTATTAACGTTGGAATAAATTTGATTACTGGCGTTTGGGTTCTGAGCACTGAATATTTGAAATCTTTTGGAAATACATGAAAACAGCGGCGATCGGCAATACACGGATCTTTTCCCCGCCTTCAATACTGCATTCAATATTTGATGTTCCGGCATATACTCAGTATAAATTGCAGCCCGTGGAATAGTTTTTGCCGCAGACATTCCTGGGCGAAAATCACCCGTTGAATATAAGCCTATCCCGCTCACATCCGAAAACGCATCCGCATAACACAAAGAGCAACACGCACCCATCCGAACAAACACACGATTCCCAACCTGGAACCAGCCCCCTCCCCCATCTCCCCCTATACTTACGGCATTTCACCCCACCCACCCCTAACTCTACCCCACCCTCAACATTTCCCCCGATTCACGCAGCTCAGCCCAATCTCCCCACCCCCTGGGAGCGTACACACTTTCAGTCACCGCCACCCCGCCCCACCCCAAGCCGCCATTACCTCCCCCACTCTTCCCCACCCCCTCAGCGATCCTCCACTCCAAAGCCCCAACAGCCCGCGCGATGGGGACCTTCCTCTTCCTCAACCCACTCCACTAACTTCCCCTACATCCCCTCCTCTCCTTCACTGCCTCATTCCAACGTCCCCATCCTTCAGAGTCATCTTCCCACACCGCTTCCTCGTTTCTTTCCACTACACATACCCAATATACCTCACCCCACGGTCGGAATCCTTTTGTATTATCTCTCCCACTCCCTTCACCACCGAGCCTACCCCGTTCCATCACCCCTGTCCTACAGGGTTATCTCCCCATACCATTTCTAACTCCTTCCCCTCCTCTCCCAGCGACCCCACCCCACGACCGGCATGCTTTGGAGAGCTCTCCCCGCGCCCAACTCCTCTCGAGCTTTCCCCATTCCACCGTCCGCATTCTACAGACTTATCTTCCCACTTCACCCGAGCTCCCAAGCCCCTCCGCTCCCGATAACCCCATCCCACAGACGGCATACTCGAGCGTAGCCCCCCCACACTCCTCTTCCTCGAGCATTCCTCATCCCTCGCTCCATCGCCGCGAGACCGTCTCCCCCCACTTCTTCCCTCGCGATCGATGAGTACGCGGCGCAGCCGACAGAGTGCAGGCGAGTCGAGGCGGTGTGGGATGAGGAGGATGGGAGAGGTTTACGGGAGGTGTACGTTGTGGAGGTGCGGGAAGCAGAAAGGAAGGAAAAAACAGCGGGAGGTGCTGTTTTGAGGGAGGGGGTGGTAGAGAGAGTAGGAGGGAGAAAAAGGGAAGTTGGGGAGTGGTATGAGGAAGAGCTGTTGCGAGAGTTGGGGTGTGCAGAAATGTGGGTGGAGGAGGAAGGGAAGAACACGAGGAAGGAGGCGGAGAAGGGAGAGGACGAAAAATAAGCGTAGTACACCCTTTAGCCTTTCCCAAAAATCTAGGAAACTAAATACACCTGTATTCCGCGAACCGCTTTACCCTCCAGCTTAATTGTTTATCACCACGCTCACTTCAAAATTCAATTTGTTCACCCGTTCTTTCCTTGTTGTCATAGTACACTTGCTCCAATTGAAAAAAGTTGTTGCCCGTTTATAAAAATCAAATGTACCATCATCGCTCTAATGTCCTGAAATCGCTCCTTTCGAAGAACTTATTGTACTACATTTTCATTTTTAGGTTTCTCTTCTGTTTTTCATACTTGCGCAATCACGCGCAACTACCTTCTGTCGTCAAACGAAAGGGAAGCTACTCCATCAAAAACGAACCGAGGTGTGATGTTTAAATATTTACACATAATTTCATCACGGGATACGCTTCAATGTGCGTGGTACGGGAATTATGACAAAAACAGCGAAAGCAGATAAAAGCATTATTAAAAAATCAGAAGTGTATGGAATTTTTTTACAATATGTATCGAGTTATATTGTGGTACTTAACTGAATACATGTATACAAATTTTCGATGGATATATGGTCACAAATGAGTCTCCTGTTTTTTTAAACTCGTATGCGATTTGTGAATGTGTGTATTCAATCTTCAACCCTCTTGTCATACCGAAAGACATGTATTTCTCAAACATTTAAGTGTGACTCATAGCCTAAGTATTACTGGCTGTGTCCCGGACTAGAAGTAAGCTAGTTGAATGTAGACATGGGCGGTAACTTCACTCATTTCTGGAGAGAAGGGAGTCCTCTGGAGTGACGTGAAATTCCAATCTCCAAGAAAAAAGGCTTATGGCTAATTTCACCAAGAAGTTAACAAATACGAAATGCATCGGCGACGTGCATTTAAATGGTACCCTTAAAGAAACTTTCATTTGTGTTCGAGACTCTAGTTCATTATTATAATTTTTTATATTCTTTTTATTATTTCTATTAATCTGGAGGTTCTTATTAACTTGAGTTTTTTTAGTTGTTGTTTATCGTGAATAATTAATGTAAAATTAGCAGTGAAAATATCACATGTACCGTCTGATTTATTCCAAATACTTTTATGCCACGTTCTTTCGGTTAACTTAAGGTTAATAGGACTGTATTCGGAATTCCATGATATTAGACTATTTCATCGAGTTTTGGAGAACCTAATCTATAGTTATCATTTTTTTATGATCCCCCCAGGGACTGAGGGGGGTCACAGAAGAACGTTCAACTACAATGCAGGTTGACTATAAGAGCAAAATCTACCCTGGTTCGATGCCAGGTGTGAGAATAAGGCAAAGCGGTAGGCAAGAGGAGCGAGAGAGTGGTATGGGTTATGGCAACGTGGCGGAGAGGTAGCAGCAGAGACGAGGATAGTGGGAGTGGAGGCACGAGGCTGGAGGCTCTTAAAAAGGGAAGGACTGGATGAGGAAGAGAGAGAGTGAGGTGGGGAGGGGTAGAAGGGGAGGAGGGTGATGTAGGCAGAAGCAATGGCGCGGTGGAGAGGGGTAAAGGGGGTGGGGAAAGGTTGCGTCGAAAGGGGTGGAGCAGGCAGAGGAGGACTCAGTGGGGCCGGAACGGGAGGAGGGAACGGATAGGGTTTTTCAGAGACCGGGGGGGTATGAGAGATGAAGCCGGTATGAGTTGGATGGAATATGCGGCGCGAGTAATGGAATGGAAGGGAAAGTGAAGGCAAGGGAGAGGGACGGGGAGGAGATATGGGTGTTGGAATGGGGAGGTGGATTTGGAATTGGTGGAGCAGGACGAAGCTTTGGGAAGGGGGTTGGTGTATTGCTTGCGTTGGTTCGTTTGAGGAGGCGGGGGTCTGGTGGACGGCAGTGGTCTTGTTGAGAGAGGTGGGGAATTTTGGGAGTTGAGGCGAGGGTGCGCTGGGTATGGAAATGGTCATATCCGGGAGTAATTACTAATTAAGAGAACTTGAACCAACCCAGAGTATTTCCGTGAAGGTAAAAATTTGAGCAAATTATCGACCTATTTTTTTATAGAGACAGCCTTGATTACTCCTTTGAATTACTCATGAAATATAGTACCTATCCAAGCTTGACGTAATATATTCATTGGATGCTCCATTTTGAATTTAAATCAGAAATATGGAACACATGTAGAGTTATTGCACAAGGAAAAATTGTATCAAATTATTCCAACACATCATATAAATTTTTTTCAATTACAGAAATATGTATATTTTTATGTTATTTTTTTCGCTAATTAATATGGATATGGATAACACCTTTACTACGTGATATTAATACTGTATCTCCTAAATTATGAACAATCAACATTGATTGAATCATGACAGGAAGCGTTCAAATATTTATATATTAGAGCACCTGGCCGGCAACCAGGAGGTTCTGGGTTCGAGTCCCAGTCAGGCCGCATTTTTACCCTCTGATTTCTGGCTTTTTTCCACCTACCACAGCACCGTTGTCCTTGTCCTTTTTCTATTCCATGTTCCTATCCCTTTCTTTCCTTACCTGTGAATTTATTTGTATATATATTAACATGGATGTATATGGGATTGCATGAGTGCTTACTTGGTATTTAACAGTCGTAGCCCAGTCATGCTTAACACATTCAATGCGGATGATATTTTCACCGAAACCTCCAGTGACGGAAGGGTGATTTTGCTTCATAACGGTGGTCTTGGAAGTAATACAACAGAATTTGCAATTTTTTTTGTTTCTATTTCAAGCAATTAGTAAAAAACCCTAATGACATACATGTATGCCACCCGTCACCAGTAATTGACAATTCACGCAACCCGCATTACACACATGCAATTTTCCTTGTATGAAGGAGTGAACTTTTCATATTTCCGTTTATAATACTTCTTCTACCATTGATTCCTTAGGTTAATGGCGGAAATATCTTGGAATTAGTCTTTACGTGTATTTTTTTTGTTTCAACGGCCGTAGATTTATTTTTTTCAAATCACAGAAGTAGAACACACAATGAACGGCAAGAAAAATATAAATTTATGGGATAAACATTTTTTTAAATCTATGTTACCTCAGAGTTATTGCAAAATTGAAACATTTCAATAAATATTCTCACAAATGTTTATGATATATTTGAAAGCAAGGCCTTAGAGCCCTGGTTGACCTTCACATTCTGGGCAAATTGCAGTCACTGTCCTTCGGATGCCTTCACGGTTAGCGGAGAAATGAAGAGCCTGCATCATTCCTAAAAACCTATCACGGCACATTTTCTCCCGAATATCGGTACTCACACTAATTCTGACCTCCAATCGTTAAAAATCGTGTTAACCCTAATTGCGCCCATGTGGAGAAGAAGGCCCAGCCAAGTTTCCAGTTCTCCCTGTCTAACAGCTTCCAATCCATTATGCCCTTAGTGAAGGCCCTTGGTGAAGGATTTTGGAGGAAAATGCTTACAGCATTTTTCTCCGTCTATGAGAGGATTATTTCAAAGAAAATATCATTTGCAAGTTGAAATAATCTCTGGGAGTGCCGCTGGTAGGGAGGGACTCCAACCTTGAGCCTTAAAAATTATCCAGCAAAATAGTACAATTTGTGTAATGGAGTGTTGCATATGTGATTAATACCTTAGTTTTTATGAAAATTAAGACTGTATCTGTACCTAACGCTAGAATGTATTAATGACCTACAAAATGAAAACACCATAATGATCAGAGGACAAGTAATTGATGCGGAGCAATGACTGAGAAAATATGCCGTAAAATTAGGAAAAAAACCCAAATTATGTAAAAAAACGTAACTTGCAATAATTATTTTAAAATTATTAATAAAGTATAAAATACGACCTTTTGGACCGCATGGAAACATTTTTGAATAAAATAGTAAGTTTTGAGACGGGAATACACGTTATTAACAAAAACTAAGTCTGATAATATTTTTTGTGGTTGTACATAAGATATGAATAAATTAAAATATAAGATAAAAATACTATTTCAAGGGAATAAATAATGGTTAAATGCCGTAATGCTTAAAATACCTCTGAGTCTATTTTTTCCGCAATTTCGTTTACAAAGCTAAGGAAACAAATAAACAAGTAAAAAAATACAGACCAATACTGTAGATAATGTAATGCAGTGTTGCATACGCCATTAATATGTTATTTTTTATGAAAAGGAAGAAAATCCGCAACTAACCCAACACGTATGAATAACTCAGAAAATGAAATAAAATAGAAATGAATAGAGGATTGGTAATTGACCTAGGGAAAAGAATGAGAAAATATGCAGTAAAAGTAGGAAAAAGACCCAAAGAAAATCACCCAGGATAAACGTAATTTGCATTAATAAAAAATGTTCCTAGCAAAAGAAATTCAAATATAACATCATTAACTGAAGCACCGCACTAAGATCATTTTTTTTATTATGTAGTGAGTATGAAACGGGGATAAATATCTTCAATAAAAAAGTTAGTCTAATCATAATTTTTGTGATAGCACATAAAATATGAATAAATTAAAAATAAAGGTAAAAAAAACAAATTTAAAAGAATAATCCATATGTAAGACATGATAATGATATTTACGATAAGAATGATGAAAAAGAGACGAAGGAAATGAAAAGAAAAATCTCAACCTGCCAAATTGTTCCAAAAACAGCAGTAAAGTAAACAAAAAAACACTAAAAATGAAGGAACACGTAGAACTAGAAACGGACACTTCCGCAATGGTGTAAGGTCAATCCCGAACTGCGGGAGGGTGAAAAAGTAACGCTAGGCACGCTCGGAGCACCCTAGTGACCAGCGGAAAAACGTACTCCCGAAGACATACATTTATGTCATCCGCCTGAGTGGAATAGCCCTCATGACATATATATATGTCATCCGCACTGAATGTGTTAACTCATACGACAAATATATCTCTTGCTTTTCTTTGCCAACCTTCAGTTTTTTATGAAGCTGTTCAATAGGTAAAAATATTGAACCAAAAGAGCAGGACATATCTTTGATTTAAATTCAAATTTAATGATGATTTATCAAAGAAAAGTTTATATTTTTGAGATTATTGCTGTATTTTTTTGCATTAAAATGCTGGAGTTTCGTCTGTCACACTCTTGATGATGTCTCTTCTCCCAAGGTAAAAAACCTAACTGAATCTCTAGACTCTTATACGAACAAAAACATTAATTCGACTAAAAAATATAAATTATACACTAAAATATAACTTACAGCCACTGATTCATATAATATATTACTACGCCACGATCTTCAGGTTAATGAGAAAATTCAGAACTCTATGATATTTGAGCAGTCACTACAACTTTTTTTATAAATCCAGTACCATTTTTGCTCCCTGGAATGCTGTTGAATAATGAATCTTAGCTTGAGACTCCTTGTTTGGCATCGAAATGTATGTCATTTGTATTAGAAGAGGGGAGAGACAAATATCAGATGGCTTCATTGAGAACTTCAATTAGTCCATCCAAATTAAATTGACTGGAAGATGAGGGAACTGATGGATGAGTGGGTAGAAGGGATGTGTCTACGGAATTTTTTGGGGTCCGATTTTCGAAATGATTTGTCAGGATGGAATGAATGGGGGAGAGAACACGCTTGGAAATATGCAAGGAATATAATATTGTGGAGAAAAATCCGGATGGCTGTTATAAGTAAGGCACTGTGTGACTATAACAAAACAGACTGACCCTTTCCATTTGCATTTTCATGCAGCATTACTTTCAGCGCACACGGCTGTGGTTAGAACACCCCTGTATTGAATGAAATTCCGTTATTATACATGCTTATTTTATGCATAGGACTGATATCCAGTTTGAGTCGGAAACGCGCGAATCAGTCTATTCATGGAATATTGTGGATCCTATTGAGGAAAAATATTTTTTATCATTACATAATCTATCAAAAGTCTGAAATGCGTGCATGAATTCGTTATTATTTTTGATTCCACTTCCATGGATATTCCAGTGCGTTTTGCCTTGTGTGAGAGAATTCCCCTTCGTGACTCTATTGACATCTTTGCTCGATACCCATCGCATTCGCCATCGAGAGAATCAACTACGATGTGCTCCATGAGTAACGTACTTGGAGTGCGATGGAGTTTTAAAAAGTTGGATTCAATCCGGCACTAGCATGTTGCACTGGCAACGTAATATTACTACTCTCTCTTTCTCATTTCATGGATTCACTCTGTTGATGAAGATTTTCCATTGTGGATGGATTTGGTGCGTCTCCTCTCAGTATTTTTAACCCATTAGCTCCATCAGGACTCGGATTTTTCGTTCTCTTATATCTCGCTTATCGTTTCGTTTTCATTCCCATCCATATTGAGAGAATTTTTGCGCATTGCATTCCCACGGCCTGCCTAATGTTTATTTATCATTCTAAAAATCATTAATCAGCGCATTTGGTCCAATACATTGGTTTCATCTGTCAAACACTTACGCAAATAACTGTGTATCTGTATAGTTTTGGAGAGGCTCGGGGGCACGTCATTTCTGACTAGAGGAAATTCTAATATTTTAGTATTTATTTGTCAGCAATATTGTGTCTCGTAAATTTTATTGAAATTAATATATTGTTCAAATAAACTTTTGGCTTTCAAAGTGTTGTCTGTAGACCCTTCTCCAGCCCCATTCCTCTTAAGTTTATACGGGTCGCGTCATTGCGCAGATTATCGCTAAAAAAATTAAAATTGCGAGAATGAGAGCTCGGAATTAGAGCAGGGGCTATTCAGCCATCTCGCATCCGTGCATTCTCGCAGTAGTACACAACGCAATTTTGACTGCGCCTTCGTACATACATCAGATTGCGCAATGACGTATTAGGATGTAATATAGAAGGATATGGACCATGATGGAGATAATATATTAACAAGGCAGGTATTAAATGTTGGATATCATCACTGCTTTACAGATTGCAGTCATAAAGTATGTCTAAGAGATATTAGAAAACTATCTTTCGTATCTTATCTTCCGAAATTCGTCGGATCTCCTTTTACATGGTCTTAAAACGCAATAGAATTCGGAAACGGTATGGCGTAATCTCGAGCACTTTTTTCGTCTTTTTTCACGTATTATTTCCTTCTCTTGTCTCTCCCCTTGGAACCTTATGAAGAAGGCCTAAAAAAAGGACAAGATATTTTCTTCCGAGAGCGGTGTGGGGAAACGAGGAGATTGTAGGAAGTGGCCAGGCGGAGAAGTAGAATCGTGTTTTCCGTTTGGGAAAGGGGCAAAAGGTAGAGGCTGACAATAAGTAGAGGCTAGGAAATAATGTATAGTCATGCATCAAATGTTGTTTACAGCTTAACTTTCTTTTTGGTTTTTTTTTATGTTTGACCCATTCGGTTATTATGGATTAGACTGATAATTATTTTTCTTTGCCGATGATGATAGGGTTATAAACCTCGAAGGACTCGAGATTCTATGAGTATTGCTTCTTTTTTCCTTGGCGGTTTTTACATTTATCCGCTCACTTTGTTGACCTACTTTCTGATGTCTTGTTCATAGCAAATGGCTTGTATGCTCTGTGAAGTTTGGGTTTGAGTTCGGTAAAACGCCTTTTGCATTTATTCTGCAGGTTACAGAGTTGATGTTTGGATAAAACTTTCAGAGTGAAAAAAGGAAAATTGGCAAAGATTGCGCATTTTTTCTTAATTACTCGGCTTTAGGAAATGAAAAAATTAAATTGATGTCCAAGGGCAGATAAATGTTTGAATTTGCTGCATGCTGAGCCCTTTCCTCAACCATTCTAATATACTTTCTGGTTGATTCACCGATTGAGTGACTTTTACGGTATGCAATATCAATGAGTACTAAGTTAAGTGTACAAACTGTCCGCAATAAGAGCCAGCTCCATTCAATTTTTAAAATTTCTCTTCACACATTGGAATACGTGGAGAGTTTCATTTGCTGCTATACTTGTTGACATTCATAATTCTGTTTAAGGTTTCAACTCCTCTTTCGAGTTAGATCGTCTGTAATACTTATAGATATTCAATTTTAAAATTTTCTCTTTTCATATTGTCATAATGCGTACAGAATTTTATTCATAACACATTTTGTCATAAATAATCCTCTTTAAGGTTTCAGCCTCTCTTCAAGATCTCTGATAATACAAGTATTCTTTCGTTTTTTTCGGCTCAGTATGTCCGTGATTCTTATAAGCCTTAAATACGACCCAATCCCAAAGTGACAGTGCTCGAAACTGCAAATTACGGGCATAAAGAAATGCGTTCACGCGACGTTTTTCGGCCACGCTCCTCGCGGAACGGGCTCAGCGGGGAAAAGCACTGTGACGAGGAGGAGGAAGGAAGCCGAAGGAGAGGAAGAAAAAGGTAGTGGGAAGAGAATGAAGGGAGGGAAAGGACGAAGTTGTATGGGTGTGTTATGGAGGAGGAGTGAGAGGAGAGGAGAGGGAAGTGGTGCTGTTAAAAAGGAGTCGGGAAAAAGTATACGGGAAGGTTTGGGAGGGGGGAATAATGGGTGGGCGAGGATAGGGCTCGCCTCCTCAGCTGAGGTGGAGCGAGAAGTCGGAGGAGGAGGTGGTACAAGGCGGAGAGATAAGAGAAATGCGAAGGGTGGGTTTTAAAAGAGGGATGGTGAGGTGGGGGCGCGGTGTTTATAATGAGAAGGGAAGGCGGGGAGGGGTTGGGGGGTGAGGGTAGAGGGGGGGAGAGAGACGTAGGAGGTGGGCGTGGGGAGGTGGAGAGTTGGGAGGGGAGGGGTTTTAGAGCTCACGCAAGAATACGTAGGGACACAAAGGCTGTCTTCGGTCGGGAGTGAGTGGGGATGGGGGAGGAAGAGAAATGTGGGGGAAGGAGAGGTTGGAGGAGGACTTGCGAGGGAATGAGGATCTGGATAAGGGGAGGGAGGTTGGAGGGAAGGAATGGGGGAGCGAGTGGAGAGGAAAGACGAAAGAATGGAATAGATGAGGATTGCATTTTATTCACCTCGAGGCTGTTACCTAGGCAAAAAGCAAATGATGGGAACGAGAAAACGTCGAAAGAAACGATGGGGAATTTTGTTAAGCTATTCTATTTTATTCTTGCGAACTTATACTTCCTTTTTTTGTTATGCCGTCCCATAGTAAATTGCGCCCCTTGAATTACGTCGGTAATCCGTGTCCTTCTATAATTACCTAACAGAAAAGCGTGAAACGGAAAAATATAAAATGAGGCAAGGAGGGATTATTGAAATTCGTCTATTGTGATAAAGTTTACCGACGCTTTACTTTAAAATTAACAATACGTTTTCATAATAAGTGCCAAATGCTGAAATTCGTTCGGGGTTTTGGTGCGAAAACTATCCTGGCTACAAAATCCTTTCAACTTGACCTAATTGATATAGAAATCGAGCATTTGGGTAAAATGGTTTATATAGAAAAAACATTTGTAGCAGTGCTTACCATTATAATGCTTAAGGTGTATCCTTCGTTCCCCATAATAGGTTTTCTATCATGAAGGTACAACTTGAAGTTCTACGAAAATGTATATATCATAGTTTATATAAATTTCCTATGAAATTGCAGTAACTTCGTTTTGTCAGTAAATGATGCTCAATAAGGACCACCAGTTTTTCCTCTATCGAAGCAAAATTATAGGATACTTCCGTGGAAGCTCTTTTTTTTCTTCTAAGGAGGTATCAAGGAAACAATCTTCGGCAGACTTCTGTTCTTATTGTTTACAAATTCAAACGGTATTTCAAAAAGTCTCAGTGAGGCGTTAGTCTTCTTGATAATTCATCTGTTTAGTTTTCAGTGTTGTTTACTTTCTCACCACACATTCCATTAGTTACTTCACCGAGAATCACTGTCGTTCCTAGTAGGTTTATTACTTTCGAGAATAACGCAGTTATACATATGCTATGTTTTCAAAATACCCTGTTGAGTATACTTTTCCTTTGCTGCGATATTTTGAATATTTATAGATGCATCCATATTTTGGCTTGTCCAAATGATAAGAGGCCTTTCGTCAACAAAACGTGAGGGTGACAAACCACTCGCGGATACACAGAGATAATTCACGCCATCACACTAGGAGCATTTTATGCTATCAGCTAAGAGAAACCAATAATAGAGGAGTGTAAAAAACGAAATGTAAACGGTAAACAATGGTGAGTGCCTTTCAAATGGGTCGACAGAAGATTTATGTAAAAGTGTTGCAGAAATGAACAAGAATTTATCTTCTTTGCTATCTAAAAAGCTATTTGGCGTAAGGGGCAGCAATGACGATGGAATCCTAGGCTTCACATATCTACGACCAAACTTTAAATTATATAACTATTTTTATACTCCCATCTCCCATGTTTTCCATGTATTAGTTTACCGACGATGCCATAGAGTGACATTTTGTGGAGTGGAAGGCTGAAATTCTCGGTGGTGGTTTAGTTAATTTGGTGATATTCATTGGAAAGTCAAAATTAGGTGTTCTGAAGGATATTCAAATCATATTTCCCTAATGTTATTAATCAGAATACATTTTCAGGTCAGCTTCCGACATTTGATGTTTTTAGCCAATATTTTTCGGTGCTTCGTATTTCCTTTAAACAATGTTTTAACTGAGAATTCACAAAAAAATTTCTAAGTTTAAGGTGAAGTACGGATTTATATATTTTGACTGATTAACTTTGCCCATCCATTGTATCCAACCGCGGTGTTGTACCTGTTGCTCCAATCTAATGTATTATATGATTAGAAACCAACAAATTAGACTGAGAATTATAAATGCATTTAGAAATGAGACGTGCAGCTATTTCATATCGAGTGTTTTCTGTGCTCTGCATTTATCGTTGCCTCTGCCCCCCTAGCCTGGGATATTTTACTCTTATCTGTATTTTAACCCCATCCTTCAACTCAGGACTCCTTTCTTAAAAGAGCACGTCTCGGCGGGGCGGAGAACACAGGCGTGCTTTTTAATATGAAAACAGCACACTCGCTGCGTTGTGCATTCCCGCTTATACCTGCTCGCTGTATAAATATAAAAAAATAAGATACCCATTTACAAACAATGGACTGCAAAAAAGTGCTGAAGTGAAAGGATGAACGAAGATCTATGGGCTCAAATATTAAGATGGAAAAAATTGGCAAACAATATTCATAAATACTACTCTCATAAAAACGTTATGAATTAGTAATTTGCGTAATAGTTGTATGAAAAGTGTTACCTCGTATTCAATATCGTAGAAGCAGGGAAGGCTTTGAGTATCAATCCATTAGGCTTGAGCTTTATCGCTTTTTGACGCAATCTATTTATATAGAGCTTCGATTGAGGGAAAAATATGTACTCGAGTCAAACATGAGTTTTGTTTTCGTCTGAAGATTTTCACAGCTCCTTTTATCTATGTTGGTGGTGGTTTTCGGCTAAAATTCCATACATCTCCGGGGTCACCGATAGAATCGCCAGAATCCTCCATAAAGGCAACATTAAGACTCGCTTCTGCACCGTGAAGAAGATTCAGAATATCCTACCTTCACCGAAGGATAGCCATCCTCCCCTTCAATCTATGGGAGTGTATGAGGTTCCCTGCTGCTGCGGCAGAAGCTACGTGGGACAGAGCAAGCGTTCAATCTCCCAAAGGCTTAAGGAGCACGAAAGGGCGTTAAAATTACATCAGTGGGACGCATCAGCTGTTGCTGAGCATTTTGCCTCCAGCCCTGGGCATAGAATAATGTTTGACGCTACACGGGTATCAGCGAAGACGGAAGAATACCATCCGCGTCTTATACGTGAATCCATCGAGATAGCGAAAAGACCTAATAACTTTAATAGGGAGGATGGGTATAACCTCAGCGAAAAGACCTAATAACTTTAATAGGGAGGATGGGTATAACCTCAGCCGTATATGGAGAGGGTTCCTAGCACAATATAATGACCAACGGCTATCGCCTAAAATTCAAATCCCGCACAACAATGGGTAGCGAAAAACATATATAAGCTCGGGACGAGAATAAATTCCTTCCATTCTCTTGATAACGCTCCCAGTAGGAGGAGTGAAACGTCGAGTAAAAATGTTTTCTACACAGCAATACCCGAAAACCACCACCAACATGAGTTTTGTTCTTTCCCGGCGTTTGATACGCTTGAGTTGCTTATAGGTAGATGGTTTTTATTAACGCCGGCCGACGAGCAACTCACCCGGTGGAAAACCCGAGAACATTTCACAACTCTATTCAAACTTTACTGAAAAAAGAATAGTATAATTATAGACTTTTATTTGTAGTGATATGATTTTAGTTTTTTTTACAACGGAGCTTCCGTTATGAATGCCGTGAAAATTATATGACTTTTTTCTAGCCCCCGGTTTTTCATGCGGTTTAATTTTGCGAACGTACTCGAAAACGTTCGTTTGACCATTTCGTTAGTTGTGCTGCTTAAAGAAATAGTATTTTCTTACTATGGTAACTAAATGAAATATATATTGCGAAAGAACTAGAAATTCAACCCAGATAGGTATTAGGCGATGATAACGCATAAATTATTCATTAAGAGTCTCTTCAATATTTTTGGTAACATATTTGTAATCAGAGTCCAAATTGAAACTCTCTTATTCGTTTCCTTATGAAAGTGGATTGTAAAGTAAGAAAAATTCGGTATGATGTCGTCCTATTTTGTTTTTATTTTCGGAGTCTAAGAATTGAGAAGAGGAATGCTCATATAACAGATAGAGGGGTGCTACTACAAAAACAAAACACATTTTCCAAAACAAAAACTCGTTGGATAGTGTTTTTGTTTTGGAAATGAAAATTATAGACTTTCTTCGACGGCAGGCATAACCGAATGTTGAAAAACTCCACGCTGAATTCCAGCAGGGCTGATGTGTACGTACATTGTACGTACGTGACTTTGAAAACATGACGAAAAAGGTTTAATACGACCGAGTTGTTCTAAGCAATCGCTAAATTCCTGTGTTGCTGTGAGAATTGGCCAAAATATTTGGAAAATGGGGACTCAAATCGAGTATCTTGAGCGGCATACGAAGGTTTTGTAAACAAATGACTAAAGCATTCCGCATGAGCGAATTTCGATGCCGTCATTTTATTGCGCTTGCGTATGTGAAATCCCTTCCACCTTGGATATTCTGCTGAGATTGAGAAATGAGACTAGAAGACACGTAGATATGTACTAAGATTAGAGAAATTTAAATACTTGAACAGATGTACTTGCCACTACGGTATTTTCGAAGTTGATGGATTCACTGGCAAAAAATGGGCGAGAGAACATACCAGTAAAAAAAATTTACGGATAAACTAATGGCCCGTGCTGTTAGATAAATGTGAGCTTCTAAAATGTAGGGAAAATGAAATTAATAATGCATTAAGAATGCTTCCTTCAAAAGAAAAAGTCTAAAACCTATAATATCACGTGTATCCTCATTAAAATGAGCCAAGAAAAATTCAAAAAAGGCATAGGCTTAGATGTTTTTATGAATAAATTGCTCACGAAATGAGTGGAAGGGACACACTTTTCTGAGAACGTTTGGAGAGTAAAGAGAGGTAGCTTCATAAAAAATGAAGAACCTTGAATTCAAATATCTCATTAAATGGACATCACGTGCACTTAGAACAATTTGCAGCTTTTTCACTCCCGGAAAGCAGCTCATGCTATGCACATCTCTTTTTAATACAGCCAGAAAAATCTGAAAAGCTAAAAAGCTAAAGTAAGAAACTACTAGAAAATGTACCCAGATATACATTTAGTACTAAAGTTCTCCGAAAAGCTGTGAAGAAAACTAGTGGACATTGACAAAAGGGTGAAGAGAGTTAACTCAATAAAAAAATTAACTTCGAAAGGTGTATCTGTTTAATCAAAACTGACGTATATTATATTTATAACAATTTGTAGCACCACATTCCTGAAAATTATCATTTCTATAAAAACAGTGGTAGCGACAGTGTACATCCCTTTTATTATAGCAAGAGTACTAAATTAAAAACCCCTTAAGTTGAAGACTGTCATAAAAGGAACTTTTATATATACGAATAAAATTGCACGAAAACTCGCAAAAACACGAACTAGATGGAGACAAAACATGGAGGAGCGATATCATAGCAAAAAACAATCGGGAAGGAATGCATCCGTCTAATCAAAATGGACTTCTCTTGTAGTTAGAACAATTTGCAGCCGCCCCACTCCCGAAAAGAATTAGTTAAATAATTACCGAGGTATCTGAGTGGAACTGTGAGTTTGAAGGGAGGGAGATGGTTAAAAAGAGGGAAGGTTGGGAGGGGGTTGAAAAACACTGTGCCGTGCGAGATTCAAGAGTCATGAAAGGAGGTGGAAAGGAAGGGTGGGTGGGGGTAGGGCTATGCAGGGAATGAGGGAGGGGTATGAGATAGGGGGGTAAAGGGGTGGGAATGGATGGATTCAGAGGTTTCTTGAGGGGGTGAGGTTGGAAAGAGGAGAAGAGGGGGGAGGAGATACCCCTATACTTCGAGGCATCGGAGAAGGGGTTTTTGGAAGAGGTAGGGCCGCTCGAAAAACGGGCACGTTATAAAAGAGTGCGCCAGAGAGAAGGACGGAGGAGTCGGGGGAAGCTGTAAGTCGCGCTCGGGGTGTAGGGAGGGGGGTGCCAAAGGCTTTTCCGTGTGGGGCGGGAGAGAGATAGAGAGACAGACACACACACACAGGGTGAGGTTGGGCTGGAAGAGAGTTGTTTTTTAAAAAGGCAGGAGCGGAGGTAGTGAGTTGGGTGGATGTATGCTGGGGAAGAGGGGAGGTTTGGGGGCTTTACTGAGGGAACAGGAGAGGCCTCCCGAGTCTTGACGGGTGAGGGAACTGGAGTATGGCGAAGAAGGGGTGCAGAGGACAGTGTTGGGGCGGGAGGAGGGGGTGGAATGCGAGAGCGAACTATGGACCGTGTCCCCGCTTTTCGCTGATGAGTTTGGCTCTGTCGTGTGAGGGGGAGGGCGGGGGGGGGATGTGCAAGAAGCGCACTCGTCTTAACCACCCCCTCTTCTCCCCCTTCTTTCTCTAACATCCCTCATCCTTTCCCGGCCCTTCACCCTTTTCCTCCCCTGCAATCCTCGTCCGATGCACAATATCTCACCCCGCCCCGACCACCCTACCTCTCTCTCACCCTGCTACCATATCTTTCCATTGCAAGACTTTTTGAGGAAAAAAATTCCCGACGAGGGAAAGGATTGTAGCTCAGCCGAGTTTTTCCTCCGTCATACGTAATAGAATGATGCTTTATTATTCAGTAAATTTCCTCCAAGAGTGATAACATTATATTTTAATGAATTTGGTTGTTTAGAAAAAATTGTTCTTGGTTTTTTAAAGAATATTTCGCTGTAATATATCTTATACCTCACAGGCAAAATTATACGTTGCGTTCAAAGATTTTGCATTGTGGGAACTTTTCGTTAGTAAAGGATGAATAAATTGGTAGGTGAATTAGTTTATGAGGTTGTGGAAACATTTTTTCGACTCTATGTGTACTTTTTCACTCCTAAATAACACTTCGTAAAACAAAAAAAAATGAAAACGCTCGCATGATCTTCTGAATCACGAATTGGCAAATGGAACCTGATCAAGATCAAACGCGGTAATTTCTCAATTCTAATTAATTCAATTACAAAAAAAAGTATTTTTAAAAGGTGCAAAATTGGAGATATGGAATACAACCCATATTATTCTAGGAAAGTAACATACAGACCATACGTTAAATAAAGTAAACAATGGCTGAGGATCAGAATGATGGGTTGATATAGTTTAAATATTGATGAACCTGAGCTCAGTGGGGCGCACCTCGGTTTCAGATGTTGCATTTTAAAACCAGGAGAGGTATGGATTAGAAGTCATGACGTACCCGGCATGAAGGCAGCACACTGCGTCACACCAAGAATCCATCGCAATCCTGGGAGAAATACGAAAAAAAATATGCAAGTTTTGGAGTGAGGATTGAGAGGAATAGGTTGGCATATTGCGATAAGTGGGGGAGTAGGGAAGAGACATGGTTGAGGAGTCCTCTCGAAAAAAAGAGTATGTATGGTGGTGAAAAAAAAGAGAATGTTTCGGGGAAGTAGGGTGGGTGGGGCTTGGGGGCAGGTTCGGAGGAGGCGGGGAAGAGTGGTGTGGCCCCCGATCGATTTGTGTGTGGGGAGGCGAGGGGGTGGAGAAGGGAGTTTGGGGGGCGGTGGCAGGGGGTGGGGTGGAGGCACGACAAGACCCTTTTTTCCCCACCCCACCCCCACATCGCCGCCTCCTCTGTCCCCGACCCCTCTCATTAAGTTAGATGAGACGCCTATGACGGGAGTGTTGATGTGGGGGCGGGAATGTCTCCTCTCTCTCTCTCTCTCCCGGCAAGGGACTCGTGGAAACTCGAGATTGTGTGCGTGCCCCGAACGCGTCGTGAGAATTGGAAAGGGTTAAGAGGGGCGCCCGCGTATGTATGTGTGTGTGTGAGTATGGCAGGGGTTGGTTGAAAGGGTCTATTTTGGGGGGGGGAGAAGGTGAAGGGATGGGAAAGGAAAGGCTGGGGGAGGGGAAGGACGAAGCCTGAAGGAGAGAAAGAGTTGAAGACTCGGTAGCGACAACTTAATTCTGAGCTTACCTTCGATTAACCTAGTTTAGTTTCTTAAGGCCGCTATACACGGTGAATGATCATGCTGGATGATCATGCGAATGAAATAATTCGCCGTGTAAAGCGGAAAAATTCGCGGCATGAACCGGCATGTGCATTTCCATTCAGTGAAATTTGCATTCAATAAATTTGCTTGCACGATCCTGTGAATGATCACGTGATCATTCAGCATGACCGTTCGCATGATCATTCACCATGTATACAGCTATGCTCAGCTCGGAGTGACTTTGCGTAAATGGGTCTTACTTGGTGTTAGTCTGGTTAATTTAGGTTAATTCATCGCAAAATAGCTTGTTGCTCAGTACCTAATTATGTCCGAATTAGCCTTACCGTAGCATAACTTTGGATTTGAGAGTTAAAGATCTGAAAAATGTGTTCCCTCCTCTTGGATTCGATTTGGCAAAAATCATAGAGAAATGAGCGTAGAACAATAAAAAAACGAAGAAAAAAATTAAGAAAAACTCCGTAGCGGCAGCTTATTTCGGTGAATCCTAGCATAGCTTACTCTGGATCAACCTAGTTTAGTTCGACACAGCTAGGCTTAGCTCTGAGTGACTTAACCGAACTGTGCCTAACTTAGCGTTTGTCTGGTTCATTTAGGATGATTCGTAGTCAAATAGCTCAGGCCGGTGTAGCTCTGTACCTAATCATATCCGAATTAGCCTTACTGTAGCATAACTTTGGATTAACCAAACAGGGCCTAACTTAGCATTATTCTGGGTAATTTCGGTGAAATTCGTCGTGACATAGCGGAGGTCAGTGTAACTCATTATGGCTTACCTAATCACGTCCACACTAGCCTTAACTTTGTATTTGAGACTTTAAGACCTGAAAATTGTGTTTTCTCCTCCTCGTCGATTTGATGTGGCCTAATTCATTGGGAAATATTCCACTTGCTCTTACTTCCATTCAATAAATTATTAAAATTGCTCATTCTCTTTTAATTATTTTCTGTTTTCTAATTTGCACAGTTCTATTTTGTCGTATGATACTATTATCTTACATGCATGTTATTTATCTATGTGCCAGGAACGACTGTAGCCAGGTAATAGCTCTGAGAAATGAGTGGCGCGGTAAGTTGTGAAAACTCGCCCTTAACCGTAAAGTTCATGAATTCGTAATTTAGATCGACTGAGTAACTAACGCGCTTGAAATTAGCTGGAAATTTCTCTTCCTGATTCGCTTCCAGTTGAGCTCATGCCGAGTTACGAGGAGTTCAGTGGTGTTGGAGGTTTGAGGGGAAGGAAACGTAACCAGGGGGGAACGATTACGGAATACATAGTGTTTTGGGCTTCTCCTTCTGTTCCTCGTTTGTTTTTTTATTTCTCCGTCTCCTTCTAGCCGCGGGGATCCGCGCGCACGAAAGGGTTTTAAAGGTGGTTAAACCCCTCGCGTGTTTATTATGCCTTTAAGTGTGTCTCGAACCCGCTTCCATTCCCAACGTCACGAGCACACGTGTCGTGCCAGCGAAAGCTTAAAATCTCACATCGTCCGTCTCCCCCGCTGCCCTTAATCGCTTACTATCCTTGTTTGACATAGTTGTTGTTTGTATTTACCCTGGTAGTAACGAACAGAATCAATGTTACTCACTCTCCTGAACTGTCAGAAATTGATTTTATTCCTGGGTTAGTTTTCTCCTCTACAATAATACTCAATTTTGGTTTTATTCTCGAGCAGTCTTCAGTTTTTTTACTAATGAAAGTGAAGGTGTATATTCCATTATTACATCCATTGTACCTATTTAAAATTCTCTGAATTTCTGACGGTTTTTTATAAAATAAAAAGAACGTTGGCCTAAAGAAAATATATTGAATATTAATTTTTTTAATACCGATAGACTGCACAGCCTTTTAGTTTAATAAATTTTTAATAGAAATTCACCATATGATAATTTTTCCCATTAATTTAGTCACCATTTCAGCCATTTTTTTCAATATCTCCAGCCCCTTTGTTCCTGTAGAATATAATAGCTCATGAAGCTGATCCAGCGTGATGGTAATATACATTCTACCCCTTTTCAAAGAAGAATTTAAGTTTTAGGACCATATTTTCAAAATTTTATTTTCGCTGCCTCCGTCATCTCCTCTCGAATGATTTCATGTAACAGAAAAATGTCTATGTATTTGTAAATCTGTATTTTAGCCATGGCTAACCGATTTCCTTCCTGGAAAATTTTCAGTCATTAAAAATGTCCGTGAAAATTCATTTGGCACGTAAGTAATGCGAATAAAATGCTAAGAATCGATAATCAAGAACTATACAGCATGGAAAAAATATGGTTATGAGTGAAAAAAATCCATGATTTAGTGGTTTCATGAGTGTAATATTTCTCATTAATATCGTTAATAATCGGTCGGTGTTGATCACAGAGACTGGGTTCATTATTTCATCTCTCAAAGCCGAGAATGGCCGGCGAATCAGATTCTTGACAGCAGATGCTATCTAAAGCATGAAATATGACTTAGGAGCTTCGTAGGCAGGGCGAGACTGCGAGTCTGCCGTCACCGCTCTAAATTATGCTTTCTTCTTGCAAAGATGAATGATAGTTCCCCTTGTTTTACAAGTGGATGAGCACTCTAATAGTATGCCCTTATGGTCTTCCATACGTGGGAGGTGGTCGAGAGCATCATACATCCAGATCTTGACGTGCATTCATAAGATCAACTTCCTACGTCAAGTTCATAGCGATCTTCGCATTCAGAAAACCATTAGTGACTCCATAGTGGTGTGATATTAGGTACAGCCACGTTTAAATTAATTATTCATGAATCTTTAAACACAAAAAAATTACGAGTTGTGAATACGAGAAGTACCTTTGTTTCCCCTTGGATATGTCTATATTCCCTCGAATTTCTGTAAGAGAAGAACTTTTTAAATGAAACCATAGGCTACCCGTCTAACGTTCCACGGAATCATAATTTTCGATGAGTCTCTTGCGCTTATCCCAACCGATATCGTTTTCGTGAATGTTGGATGAAATGGAATAGTCAGTGCGTAATTGTGTTTTTTCGGATATATAAGTTATCAACGTTGGTGAAGGAAAAATGACATCAGGGATCATCTATGTAATCATTGTTAAGAGGTCATAATGGCATTATCATCACTTTGCAATTTAAAATAGCATAAGCATATTGTGCGATGAAAATATTACAGCATAATATTTACTACTTCTCACTATATATATTTTTCATAACTATCTAATTGCTTTCACAAATTTTAACATGTGTTCCTAACGCTAATTATCGTAGCATTCCTTCACCTGCCATGAGCTTAGCGATCTCAGCGTAGCGCAAGTAACTAGTTAGTTGGCTTCGACAGAGCTAGACCATGGCGGAAATTTAAGGAAAATCTAAGTTTTAATATTAAAATATTACATTCAAAAGTTTTTGTTTTCAAATATAGCTTGTGGATACTTACTTTCTTACTTAATACCTTCGATTTTGTGGCTCCACGTCGGCAGCCAAGATTCCATTAATATTTTTGAAATGAAAAACTATATTGTAATTGGCAGTTGCGTATATGTTAGTGGTAGGACCAAACAGGGGAAGGGAGAGTGTGATAGTGATTTAATAAATATCTGCATCTCTAACGTATTTCTTTATATTTTCAAGGAATCACAGCTTTCTTATTATGCACCGTTACTAGCACTTCTGTTTCATCCTGTTGTATTTGGGGCACTGGTCACCTTCTTCCTCTTCCTCCCGAAAATTCGCCTTTGGTGTCCGGTATAGTTCACTGCTCGAGGGCGACCAAAACCGTCGGAATGCGCTACTGTCCACTGCAGAGCCTCCGACTCATTCGGAAACTTTCCGAAAGAGTCGGATGGTTGCCTTCCGCGAGGATAGCCTCGGTCGCCGGCGCATCCTCCTCCCACGAGACGCAGGAGGAGACCAAAGAACGCGAGAGAGCGATACTTTTCGACTCTGACCCGCTTCCCGACCAATGAGGCGAGAGGACCCGGCTCGCTCTGTGCGCCCCGGGATGGCTTTCGCCGCCAACGGTCCCCCCTTCTCCGTATCTTTTTTTATTTCGCTAGGATGTGCATGAAGAGAGAGGAGGAGGATATCGATGGTGGTAAGGAGGGTTTTGGTGGAGGATGAAAAATGAAAGAGGTCGCCAAGAAAAAAATGAAGAGAGTGGAGCGGTAAGGAGGAGGGAATTGGTAGTGGTGGTGGAGGAGGATACGAGCGAAAAAAAAACCAGTTGACGGTGGTGGGAGAGAAAATTATATCCTCCTCTTATTTCTTTCTCTTCCCCATACCACTACACTACACCACTTCCCCTCCTCTCATCTCAACGTGCCTCCGTCTCTAAGCCTTCCTTTTGGGGAAAAGAGGCGTTCTGCGCCGCTCCCGCTGCATGCCGGGCAGGGTTGAGAGTATAGAAAGAGATAGAGAGAGAGAGAGAGAGAAAAGATTCACGATTTCGCGTGCGGCTCCGTGAAATGCGGTTAGGTCAGCCTCGCTGGGAAGGAGAAGGGCTGGGTGGGGATGGAGGTTGGCGCGGCCGAGAGAGCTAGCTATCTCTGTCGGAAGGTAGAATAGGATGCGGTGGGGATAGGGAAGGTGCTTGCGCTGGTATTTTGAGGCACGATGGCCTTAGATCTATTTCAGAATTATTTTGGTCTCACTTGCAATTTTATTTGCTTTCAAAATGCACAATGCGTTCCTTGATTTTATGGAGTCATGAGGTGCTGTAGAGTAGGTGTACACAAGTTAGATCCGATAAATACATATTTAAGTTAATTTTCAGAATCATTTTCGCATTGTAAAATACAAAAAGGAATAGAATAAAAGGTACCAAAATGTGGGTCTTTACGATTTTTAAGCTGTAAGGCTGGCAGTGTTTTTTTAACACGAAAAAGAAGTTTTTTCGAATTTTAATGATTGACTTATTGTGGATGTGAAATCAGTATTTCTATAGGCTTGCACATTTCTCAAATAAATTTGTGTTTTCCAAAGAGCCATAATATTTTTGGTATAAAGTGTATTTTACCGAGGCTGTGTCTAGTGTTTTTTTTTCTCTTTTTTATTCTTAACTTCCGTTTTTCGGCACTTTATTTCCTCTATTTGTGAATTGTGTCAGTTTTGTATTTTTAGTTTTTTGTTTTTGCACTCCATCAGTTGGGTAAACGTGTAAAAAAAATTAAAAAGTGCATGCAACACTGGCCAAATTAAAATTTGAAATTTGGGATTATTTGATAATGAGTGAGTCGGCAACCCTAAAACGAGGCGAAAGTCTCAGGGAGTGTCCAATTCCAATTGTCTATACATATTTTATGCTTTATTTGTATTGTGAGGAATAAAAATAGTTATGAAGTCTTCTCGGGAAATCACCCGGGTGAGGATGGACATTGCTGTCAACGTTTCGACGGCCTTCTCTGCCATCGTCATCAGGGCGAATGATTCGCCATCGTCATTCGGCTGGTTTCCCGAGAAGACTTCATCAGCAAGATTCGGCGGGAAAGCACCAAATCCTTCAAAAATAATCATCATTATTATTTACCCTCAACTAAAACATGTCCTGACGTTTTATATCTCCAGTTAGGGAAGGTACGTAGAGCACATGTACTGTCGTGACGCGATATGGTGGGGGAGAATCCGTGAGGGAAAGGGGTTGACTGTGGGAGGGGAGAAGACTTTAGTACACCGGGTGTTATTCAGCGAGAACGATGGAGGAGGGGGGATGGAAAGATATCTTTTCTCTCTTAAAAGTCTCTAACCCCTCTCCACTGCACTCCTCATTTCGTTCGCGTGGGCGCCGGGGAAGAGAGAGAGAGAGAGGGTTCACTGGTGATTACGGCCGAGTACGAAGGAAAGAGTACTGTTGGTCGGGAGCGAGTCTACGCCTCTTTCGGGAGGGTGAATTCACGACGGTGGTGCTTCCCCCCCTTTCGAAGGCGACTCACGGCACACGGTGCTAATCAGTGCGGTGTGCGCTAGCTATCCTTTCCTAGTCGCTTCCCCTTCCTCCCAGGTTTGGGCGCTGGCTGGCCTTGTTTGGAGCTGGGTGATTGTTGAGGATTAGGATGGTGGAGATGCACAGGGGCTGTGTTGGGTACGAAGCTAGAGTAGTTTCCTGTGAATGTTTCGTGGCGCAGGGGTGTTATTCAAAGAGAGGAATAAGGACAGAACCATATAGAGGAGGAAAAATAGGAGGGTGAAGCTAAAACTGAAGAAGTGATAATTTCACTCGTGTGTATATCATTTATAACTGGATTATGTACATATTTTCTAGAGGTAAGAGGTTTTAACAAATCATTCTCAAAATTTCTCGCTATAGAAAATGTTATAAAGCTTTTTTTCTCCAGTAAATTCGCCGTATCGACTTTTTGATCGAAAAATTATAAAATATCTTGTGAAAATCATCGTTAGTGCATTTATTTGAAAGCAAATCTCCGAATCAGCCTCTATTGGCCCTTAACTCTAAAATATTTCAACAAATAACTGCAAATGAAATAATCTAACTAATGATATAATTATATATAATATAATATAACTAATGATGAAACTATGAATGAAATTTTTGGTGGTTATTGCCAAATCTGGCGTCAACCGAAACGCTCAGTGATAATTGAGGTAGATGATTAGATTTGATATAAGGGTACGGTGTTGACATTGGGGTAATGCTTGCCAATTAGGCCTAGAGAGATGTAAAGAAAGGTAGTATCGAGGACTGTCTTCATTCACTTCCAGTATGACTTATATTCTATCATATATAGTTTTAATATCATCTTCAAGTAACTATACCTATTTCCCAAGATTTTTCAAAATATTTTCCGGAAAATATATGATGATTTATTTGCAAGATTTGGCATTATTAAAGCTTATTCATTGTATCGTTTCATTGTCTTAATAGTTATTTGGTATAAGAGAGAGATGACGTATCAGAAGATAAAATAATTTATTTAGCACAGCTTATTGTCTTAAAAGCCATTTTCATCAGTAAAGTGGCAAACATTATGGAAGTAAAACCATAAAAGTAGAGTGATTTTTGTAGAAAATTTACGTCCTCATTCAGCGTGCACTAGAAGTACAAACAGCGGTTTGAAGTGATGTAATTCCTGTTGCGTCCAATACCCTCTTCTCTTGGCTCAGGAAGTTGCTACGCAGGGGAAACTTGATAATTGTGCAGGGCTAGGCCAGTAGATGTACAGAGGCTGCTGTTGGGAGAGTGTTCCACCGAGGAGGAGGAACTTATTCAGAAGGAAGGTGGAAGAGAGGGTATCTTTTCTTCAACCACTCCTCTCTACACTGCACTTCCTCTGCGGCACTCCAGCTCATCGCCTACCATCCGCCTCCGTTTGCACCCTTCAAAAGACTCCTTCATTTCAACCCCATCCCGCCTCCACCGCGTCCCCAAAGTCCTCTCCCTCTTTGGGGAATGTGTTTTGTCACCCGATGATGTCAATATTCGTCGATACCTTGGTGGAATGTATGTGAAATAACAAGTATCTTCAGAGAAGAAATTTAAATCAATATTGGGTCTACTACAGTGTTTAAAAATTTTCATTTACTTGAGCATTAGAACATGAATAACTTATGTAGGAAGTCTATCAGTGGTTAGAAACTATTATTTCCAAGCTGAACAAGTTTGATTAAATTCTGATATTCCACATTCTCTATTATATACCAACCCTTTTCTACGAATTTCCAAATCACCAATGTGTGCAAAGTTGGAATGTTGTAGAGTTTATTTTAGCCATCGTAACCTCGTTGTGTAGTCTAAAGTTTTTCATATTGTGTCCGAATTGATATACATTGCGCACTCTTTTGGTTATTCAAATGGAGATGAGTTTCTAGGGTGGGCTAGAGTTATCTGCTTTGACTACAGTGTTAGGATAGTAAGTTTCAAGAATATCGTAGCGTTGGGTGCTATTCGAAGAGAGGAAGGAAACAGTAGGAGCTATATTTTCTCCAGTCATCCTCCCTCCTTGGAGCTGCTCCTCATCGCTTACCATCAGCCTCTATTTGCAACCTCCGAAAGGCTCCTTCTCACCCGCCCCAGTCTCTACCCTCGCCGCTGCCTCCACCGCCTCTATGCCTACGGGGGTCGTGTTTCGTCACCTGATGATATCTATTCTGAACAGATCTTAGCTTTCACAGAGAGAAAAAACGTTTCATTATTGTTAGGAAGGCACAATTTATTTAATTAATTATTACCTAATAATCCCTACAATAATTTTCCTAAGTTGAATTAAATAGTGGAGTTATTTTTCATCAAAAAATCTTTAAAATCGTATTATCGTTATTTCAGTGTAAATATGGAACATTAATTTGGGGCATGAACACCGTTCTTCCTGAGTGTAGTTGCGGTGCAGGTCTAGAACTATGGGTATACTGAGGTTGATGGATGGTTGGTTTGGAGTATACCATGTCGCAGGGTGCTATTCAGAGAGGAGGAGGAAGCAGTGGGAGCTATCTTTCCTCCAGTCCTCCTCCTTGGCGCTGCGCCTCATCGCTTACCACCAGCCTCCATTTGCACCCTTCAAAAGACTCCTTCACTCCCGCCCTCCGCCTCCGCCCCCACCGCCTCCGGGGGGATGTGTGGGAGGTCTTTCACACCGGAGGCGGCACCGCCACTCCTCACTTTTCATCCACCACCCCCTTCCCTCCACCCCTTCTCCTCCCGCCCACACGGCAATTCTCCTTCAATCTTCCCCCCCTTCAGGACGCCCCTTCTCTATCTGCAAAAGGGGGGAACACGCTCCGTCCCCATCCCCTACTCGCTCGCTCGTTCTTCCGCCTGCCTATCACTAACTCCCCCGTCGCACAGCCCTCTCTCAACGGCCGGCTATATTCTCTATCTCTCTCTCTCTCTCCCTCGAGTAAGTGCACCCTATACCCTCCTACGTATTCCCTTCCCTCCCTCTCTCGATTTACGCGATCTCGGGTTTTTACGCCATCACGGTTTTACGCGCTTCCGTACCTTACGCTCCGCTTCCATTTTCTTCTCGAGGCGTCCTTGTGTTATTTTTTTCGGGGAGCACCCGGACCCGGAAGTGCTCCGGTTCGAAAGTTTTAAAATAATGCCTAAGTGCGTTTGTGGCAGTAAAGTGAGATCGCGTGGGTGCGAGTGTGTTATGCGACTATGTGCCACAAGGGTGGTGAGAATGGGCACGGGGAAAATATTTGGCCGACATTTCGGAGGTTCAGTGCATTTCTTCCATAGTTTTCACAGATGTACACTAATCGTAGAACATAACACCAAGCTAGTAGCAATCTAGTAGTCAAATCCTCATGTGACACGTTCTGAATTTGTCTAGATACTTTGACCCCGAGGAATAGTAAACTACTAAAAAAACTACGCCCAACTATTTACTCCCTTCTTCATAACTTCTACGACCAAACGATCTCTACTTTTCTACTCTTATTCTAGCAAGCTCTTGCAACTTAATATTATTATTAAAGTATTCTACCGATTAAGATAGGTTTCCATGGAGTACTTAGGAAGAACTCTGGGACCCCCCCCCCCCCTTGCCATCAAGCACTTTCCTCTTCAATTCACAATAAGACCTAATACTCCCTTTCATTCTATCTAAAAAAAATCCTATTCTTTTCTTCCTCTTCCTCGTTTACCTAACATTCTACCCTATAACACTGTTTTCAACCTCACCTCCCCGCTAAGTACTAGCTCCATCTATACCTTCTGTCTCCTCCGTATCTCATCTAAAAGCTACCTCTCCTCACCCACCATGTCCAGCACTTCGTCGTTCCTCCTCCTCTCCATCCATTTCACCTTCTCCATTCTTCGCTACACCCACATCTCGAATGCCTCAAGTCTTCTCTCGTCCTCCTTCCTAAGCGTTTTTGCTCCGTACAGTGCTACATTCGTAGTTCATAATAGGTAGTACCAGTTTGCGGCAAAATTTTGAGTGCTTCTTTACGTGAAATTGGCATAAAAACGCTTGACATGAGAGAGTGGCATATGCTTGCATTTTTAATATTATCTCCCTCAAGAATCACCCTCATCTGCGCTTTCACCCGCCGTGGCACTTCCTTGGTTGATGATTTTCAAGTGCTCGCAGATTGTGCAGTATCGGGTAAGCGTTACAAAATTCTGAATGCTCGTTCGTTGTATTTTCCGGCTGTGTTTGCCGTTCGAATTCCGAGAAAAGCTAAAACCTTTTCGATCATTTTGCGCAGGCATTCCTGATATTTTTTTTACTCCAGAAATACCACGGTGCAGGATTCATGATTGAAATATTTAGCGTATCGTATCTATTTAGAAAACGTAATACTGAAATGAAAATTACTTAGGTCTACTCTTGGCCTCTGTTTTTATAAGGTCTGCATATGAACTTAATCAGAACCATTTTTTAAAAAAACATATCATTTCAATACCATGCTTTGACACAGATGCTAATCCATCATTATTTCAGTCCTTGCTTTATGAGTTGAGTAATAGTCAGTGAATAATTGTCAGGTTAATTGGTGTTCAAATACGGAAGTATTGTTTGACAAGCAAGCGTACCTCTATGCTTTAATTTCTCTGGCAAGCTTAAACGTGCAATTCTAAGATGAAGGCATTACACCTGCCAAAAACTGTATCTGCGTGATGTAAGATACTTCGTTGCAAGCTTTTTCCGCGTATAGCATCTTTCTTATGGAAAGGTTTCCCTTCTCCAACCCCGTGGTTCAAGGAGTGAAAATGCTCCAGCCGTGGGACAATAACCTCTGCGCTCCCCATTCAGAAATGTTCTTGAATTTTCTGCTATTACAGCGAATGCTAGCTATTGTGTTTCTCTGGCTGGTATGTGGAACAAAGCGTCATTAAAAAATGAGCTTACAAAGAGGATTGTTATCTGGATAGCTTGCCTGTGCGATTTCTACTCCAAAATACTAACGCCTACCCGTACCCCCAAATATGCCTTTAACAATTTTGTGTCCTATGCATTTGTAATGTTAAGTACCTGCTTTGGCATCAATTTCATGAAAAATCGCTGGTATTCCTCAGCCTGTTGCTCCCATACTGTCAAAATTAGGTTGAATTTTCTGCAGAGACTTCGTATTTTACGAAAAATATCCTTTTTTCTCATATAGCGCTTGTTAAATAAATAGTTTAACTAAAATTGGAGGTTTTCTAAAAGTTATCCTTTCTTGCGGCTATGTTACTCAGGAATAAAAATTACTATAGGATTTAATGAGTAAATTTTTTTTCCCGAGGGTGAATTTAATATTCAAAGGGATATCATTTTATGCTCTCAATTAAAGTCTACATTTTTTTATGAAACCCGTTATAAGGGTATGGGAGGCAATCGAATGCAAATCGAACTCAGTAGCTTCAGGTTAAATCGAGACGTACCTATCATTCGGTAACTAGAGGTACGAGGTGGAGTATCCAGCCGTTTGCTTGCTTACTGCAAGCGTGATCGTCTCTGGGTTCCGGTGTAGCTGGAGGGATATTCAGTTTACTGGTTGAGCGTTGTGGTCACTATGTGAATAGAGGAGGGTTGAAACGCACTATCCATGACACTCCGCCCCGCCCGTGCGTCTCCGCCGAAACAGCTCATCTGTGGCTGAATCGTCGGATTGCCTATCTCCTCCCCGAAACCTAACCAGATTGTCCTGGGACCAACCCGTAGCAGGGTGCGGTCTGGAAAGGTGTTCCACGCCTCTGTGGAGGCAAGAGAATACTTGACAATGGTCAATTCATATGGACAAATCTTCTTCGTCTTTACCGTGTGGGACTGACATTTTTTCCAATGAAGACAGTTGAAAGTAAAATTGCCTATTTGATTCTTAATACTGATGATTCAGTTGCTGCTGTGTAGGTACGAAGTCACCCGTTGCTTAACAGTTAATCAAAGGTATGCAGATTCCGTCATTCACGATATAATTTTCGCAAACACTTGTAAAACGGATGTACAATTTGTCACTACCATATATTTGATATGACAGCTGTCCTTTTTGTGATTTCTAGTAACAAAATAATTTTTGATTGAATAAAGATTTCCTCGTCACATTGCCTCTGTATAATTTTCGATGGTTGTTATAGATCTTGACAGGACATTTATTCCGCTCGAGTTCGTATAAACTTGTGAGTTTTTTTTATTTTGATTGAGATTGATTTTTTCGTGCTTCTATCTATTTGCTACATAATTCCGTTTCGGTCCCTCGGTGGCATCTATCACTCGAAGGCCCATAAAACGTGTTCGTTAGTTATTTAAATGTGGTGCGCGAAAGGAGAGTGAGGATCATGTCTGACATGGTGAAGTCATTTTATTTCCACAAACGTTACAAAATAATAATCGAAATCAATTCTTCATTATGAGTATTCCACTTTACATCATCCTCAGAACTGAATTTATTCCTATTTTTCGAATCTTTTCTGGTTGATTATCCAGAGAATATCCTGAATTTTGTGAATTGCAATGGAATTTCCATATCAATTTTTTGATCTAGGTTTTTAATAATGGTTAGGTGAGATCATTTTACCCCAAAAATCACTACAAAGTACTTCCTTAGAGCAATGCCGTATCCAGTAGCACCTTACTCGGAGAATTGTAAGAAATTTTATAATTTGAAGAAATAAGTTTCGGATTCTTTAAAATTGCTATTCAGTGGAAAACATGTGACTCTGAGGGAATGGTTATTCGTGGGAGCTGTTTGGGACGCTGTCTATACCATTATCTTCTCTCTGTCCCGTGCAAATTCCGTTCTCAACCGCTCTCTCACCCTGTCAACCGCCTACAGTGCGACTCAAGGGAGCTGTCTGAAACACAGGGGTTGCAAAAGGGAAGGGCCATTGAAACAGCAGCAGGTTGGTTGGTTTAGAGCCCAGACCGTGCGATGCAAATGTGAGACGGGACCGTGAGGGACCTGGAAATCTAGAGAGAGGAGTAGGCATGTGGACGGTGAGGTAATCAAGGTGGTTGGACAAAGGTGAGAGAATGGGAGAAGTGAGGGCTTAGCACAGGTTACCTGAAAATAGCTAGACCTAATCCATGTAAGATTTGAGTAAAACAAACCCTTAAGGTGACCTTAGTGATATTATTACTACTCTTGACGATACGTGAAAAACCTTAGTTTACGTCGTCTTCTAAGTGAGATGGAGGATATAGTTAAAAAATTGTATTCACCTCTCTGATTTATATTGCATCAAAATCATTTCACTTTCAACTCGTTTCTCTAAGCAATATGAGAAAATTTGCTTTGCCATTCAGTTACTCACGTGCATATTTTCTTCTGGGTTAGTTTTCATGCATACTTAGTGCCAATAGAGATGATGGATAACCATTAAGATTCCTGTTTAGAAATTGGGCTAGGAAAAGAATAATTTTAATACATCTTTCCCTCTTCTCCCTTATTGTTGCTCCGTAATATTTTCTATTATTCAAGATTTGAAATATCAAATGTATGCTGAAAATTTTAGTTAAATCTATAATTATGTTAGGCTTCTTAGTTTTTGTAGTAGAATTGGAAAGTTGTACTCCAATAGAATTCAAGTATTTTCCTGCATGACTAGTAAACAATTCAAGTGCCTACTTTATGGTTCTCGATTCACTCCACTCTGCCAACTAAAAAAGAAAAGCATTGCTTATTGGAATGTCAAAAAACAAAAATTGCGGGTCTTGCACGAAAATATCGACGAGGAAGAATAATTTGTACCCAAGAATAGTAATAAGAACTCAGTATGTGCATGTACTCCGACAATTAGGAATTTAGTTACTACTTTTTCCATTTTCACTACGAACTGAACGCAAAGGCGGGGTCAAAGTGTCAAATGCTTCAAAAATTGTTTGCTGAAAACATGTGAGATCTTCCTGTCAACGAAATTATTGATTCAGTGACCAGGGGAAAGACGATTGATATGAGGAAAAGAGGATGCAATTGAGTCGGAGTTGTCGCGAGACAAAACAAGAAATGCGGAGGTACCGGGGAAGGCGGAAGGAAGTGTTGGCAAATCATTATAATCGTGTAAAATCACTCATAGATATTATTGACGAAGTTACTCAGGGGAAAATTTAAAGGAAAAAGGTAAAAGAGTGATTGAGGTGAAAGAAGAGGGCTCGTCGTGAGACAAAATAATAAATGGTAAGTCTTGCGAAGGGAATGAGGAAGTGGTGAGAAGCATTAATAAATTAATATAGTCATGTAAAATCACACGTAGACGATATTATTGACAAAGTGACCTGGGGAAAGAGGATAAAACGGAGAAGAAAGTAATTGAGGCGAAAGAAAAGGGCTTGTCCTAAGACAAAATAAGAAATGGAGAGTCTTGCGAAGGAAATGAGGAAGTGGTGCGAAGTACTACCATGTAATTTTAACCATGTAGAATCATTCAAACACGTTATTATTGATAAAGTTGCCTGGAGAAAGAAGGCTAAATGGAGAAGAAAGTAATCGAGGCGAAAGAAGAGGGCTCGTCCTGAGACAAAATAAGAAATGGTGAGTCTTGCGAAGGAAATGGGGAAATGGAAAGGGACGCATTAACAAGCCGGGGGGGAAGGGAGACTGGAGGATTGTTGGGGGGGGGGAAGAAGAAGTTCACGCTCTCTGGGCCAGCAACAGGTCTGCTGCCTTTCTCCCTATCTACTTCTCCTTCCGTCTCTCTCCTCCTCCTTCTCTCCGCCTTCCCCTCTTTCCCCTTCCTCTTTCTCTCTCCTCTCTCCGCTACCTTTCCCCGCTTGTTGTGTCGGCGGCAGTCTCTTTTTCCCTTGGAGGCGCGCGCGACTCGGGTCTGCGATGTATCCGTGGGACCGCGGGTGGCGCTCCGGCGATGAATGGCCCGAGTCGCCAGGAGGGGGAGGGAAAACATTCAGGTGAAAGGTAGGGGGGGCTGAAGAAGATGCCGCCGCCTTGAGGTCGGGAGAAGGGGAAGGGCACGTGGAGGTCTGTCTCTCTCTTGGGAGTCAAAAGTTTTGGAAAGTTCGAGTCATTATTTTGCGTCGTGAACGGTACTTGGTTGGGCAGCGGTTAAAAGGCGTGGGAAATTTTAGGGGTGTCGTTAAGGGAGCGCGCTGTCTTGAAGGAAAGCATTGCGCTCGGATAGTAATAGCTACAAATTGGTCATATTTATTTATTTATTGGCCATATTTTACATGATAACTCCAATCAACATTACATTCATATATATGTAAAAGTGCACAATATGGAATATACTATGAGTTTCGTCAAGAAGTCGTGCATATATCAGTGAAAATTTTCTTCTTTGTATGCATTTTAAGTAATATTGCTCTTTATTTAATACTTATGCAATGCATGGCGTTTAATTAATTTTCTATCAGAGCGAATTTAGTTGAACTCCGACTATTCCCATTGTTTCATATAAATATTGCCTTGGAGATTAAAGTTGTTGTATTTTAAGTTATTTCGATTCGGATTGTAAATCTAATTTATTTTTCTCTTTTTCAGGTAAGTTACTGTTCTCCTAGTCTCTACCCGCATGAGATAATGCCGGAACCTTAATCATCAAAATGGAGGTAATACAAGATCACTACAATACAAGAGAACAATACAATATGTATCTAAAATTAATTCATTGCATTGCGCATATAAAAAGGCAATAATTAAGACACGAGATAAGGTCTAAGTAAATCATCTTTCTTCAAAAGCCACACAATTCGGAGAAAGATTTCGGTATTTCTCATTTCTGATAGCTATAGCAAGTTGAGCTACAAAATATAAGTCAGTAATTCAGTAGGTTATTTTCAAGCTGAATTAAATGGGGTATTTCACTATTTTGAAATAAATACTTGCAAATTTCCTCGATTGCATGCACTAGCCCCGTACTCACAGATTATTTCCACGATGTAATCGTAAAAATAATTGGAAGTATTTATTCCAATATGGAAAAATTCCACTCGATCACGCTTGAATCTTCAGATTTTATTTTACTATTGTCAATAGAATATGTAACTTATATGTTAGTTAGCCATTCGTACTGAACCTGAGGTAACCAATGGAAAGTAATTTCCACTCCTTTCCGATCCTGAGCGTCTGATATAAATGGCTCAATGGCTTAGCCCGGGGGTGAGCTCAGCCCTCACCTATCAGAACCAGCCAGGGGCGGTCTGGCCAGGGCCGATGGTCGGCAATCGCCTACGGCCCCGAGCATCGCCTACCCCCACAACGCTCACGTTTATCGTCAAGTTTTTGTGAGAGATGTAATAAAAATAACTCGGATAACATGAACCAAAGTTAATTTTTGCAATTGTGTAATCTACGTTTCCATTAGTTGCTTTCTTTACGACATGCTCAGCGCGAAGAGTGCATGTCAAAATATACATAAAAGAAAAGCTTCGGAAGATAAAAGAGAACCCGATGCTCTTTTGAGGGTCATACGAAAAGGTTATTAATTTTATTATTATTTCCATTTATTATTAGAGGTCCTTAAGATTTCAGTGCAGTGTCAAGGAAAAAAATCACTAAATGTATAGCCATAATACAGTTTTGAATTTTATAATATGTGAAATTCTCACTTTTCGTAGTATTTTTTCTTACGAAATTGCTATTTTTTTATTATAATTTAACTAGATTTAAAAAGCCAGAATAACGTCAAAATCCATTTCCGGACATGAAATTTCCTAAACTTTTCCGGGGAAGGACCCCTGAATCCCTCGCTAAGAAGGGTCACATCGTAAGCCTCTGGCCGGGGCCCCCAATCACCCCAGACCGCCCCTGGAACCAGCCTCGTTGCATTTGCATCGCTATGTTATTCGCAGACTCCGCAGGTTCTCCTTGAAGCGGGCAGCAAAACGGCCTCTCCAGCGCTCGCTTGGTCCACGCCTCCCTTTCTCGCTTGCATCACTTCGGGGCTGGGTTTTCTCTTCTCCTCCTCGCTCGCCTGGCATCGCTGTCCTCGCCTAGCGACGCGACAGTCAGTTCTGTGTTTGTTCCGAGCAGTGCGTGCCTCGCTTAGACCATGCCCCATCTCATGCCACCCACTGGTTGGAGGTGGTCGCCTCGACCGCCTCCGCGGCAGTCGACTTCGCTATCAAGAGGGGCCGCGCCTGTCTTAGGGTGGGGGGAAAAGTGGGGCGGAGAGGGGCGAGGGAGGACAGTCACTGGTATGGAGGATGGGGGACGGAGATTGGTGATGGGTCGGGTGGAAAAAAGAAGGAGTCTCGTGTGGGATGAGAAGGATATTTACATACTGGAGGAATAGTGATTTAATTCGAGTAATTTTGCAACCATTGTGTCGTAAAGTTAGAAAATATTGTTTCACCATGACCGCGATATATACCTATATGAGGGCATAAATTATATTTATCGGCTTTTGTTGAAAACAGTTGGATTGAGCTGCGTGATGGTCTCAAAAAGTTTTCAATTAGTTTTAAGTATTTTTTTGAAATGAGATGTGAAGCCCTTTGATTAAATACCTCCTCAAATCGCACACATTTTGTGATGCCATCTTGGCATATCATACTAGTGGGTTCCAAAATTTGTGGCACCAAATCGGTCACATGTGATGATGGAAAGGCCAGGGACAGATGAGGTAAGCCAGCACGACGTACGTGATTCATTCGCAGCCAATAGTGGCTATAATGCAATTTCTGAATGCTGATGGCGAAGAAAAAGTTGTAAACTGCGATTTCACCCGCTGAAAGTGAGAAAGGCTGACTAGCGAACAAAAAAGCCAATGTTATCCTGAAAGCATGCAACCCTCCTATCATTATTACCAAGATGGCCTCTGGAAATGGGTACACTATACGCCTCCTTGGCTGGGGAAGTAAGTAATGTCTCCACGCTCTCGCGTAGTTACCCCGAGCTATTACTGCCCGGGTATTTTATGATACTGATGTGAATTAGTGGGGCTGAGTGGGGGAAGAGGGTGAAGAAAGCTCTGAGTATGGGTGGGCGAAGGCGGAGAATGGGTGGTGGGTGATGTAGGAAACTGTCGGGGAGTAAAGAGTGGGGGGTTGATGAGAAATTTATCTGCGGAGGTGCCACGTGGGAATGGGTTGGCTGGAAAGGGAGGGTCCATGAGGGTGTTGGGATGGCAACCGTCGCGGGAAGAGGAACGGAGGAGGGTAAGGGAATGATCGTTGTCCCCCTCCGAGATGGCTGAGAGGGTACGTGAATCTATCGAGAAGTCGGATGGCAAACCCGACCAACTAAGGACACACTGTCTGACAATCGGTATATTTTGTCCACTTATATCGTAAATTGAACAGGCTTATATAACTTGTATTAATATCATTGCAAGTGATAATATTCTAGGGCAACCATCCGCAACTGTGGTCAGTATCTTGCGTAGTTACCCTTCGTTATAACTGCCCGGGTATTCTATAATAAGCAAGTAAATAGGTAGGGAATTGAGTATGAGTGGGCGGTAGAGACTCTTGGTCAACGCTATGATATAATTATCGATTAAATTGTAATCATATGGGTTTATAATATTGAGGGCCATGGATGAGGTAGCAAATTAATATTAAATTTTAATTCCTCGAATTAAATTACTCCAGACAAATCTTACTTTTAAATATTTTTATTTTAACTGGCTTAAGTTCAAGTCCTCGTAAGGGTAGTCTAACTATAACCATTTTTTTCTTATGAACTGCTTACGAGGCAGCTATTTGTTAATAACTCGGAAGTTAAGTTTTCTCCAGTCAAATCTAAGTGAATGCGTGAAACTTTTCCACGGTAGGTTAGATTAACACCAGGCACAATGACTACATGAAAAATCATAAGTTTTAATGATTCCTTAAGTAGTCAGTGGCAACATAGCAGCGGTTTTAAATCGTCGTCCTGGAATTCTTTTCATAACTTAAAAGCTTCTCTGAAAGAAAATTCTCACTTTTTTAAATGCGCTTTAACATTATCCTTTAGCTTTAATGCGACCAAATGGTAGTTAACCTCAAATATTGGGTATTAAGCATCAAAATGCTGCACATGAGAGAAAATTACACTAAAGGCTCGGCATGTTTTGAAATTAGTTCCAAATGTCTTCAACTAATTCCTAGGTATTTCAGACATTACTGTTTCTATTTTTTCTGATCCCACAGTCGCAAAAACTATTCTTATCTTCCTGCTCTCCATTCCGCGGGGTAGTTTCCTGATGAGTTTGCGGTGAGGGAAGGAGGGGAGCGTGGCGATGAGGTTTGACCATACAAGGATGACTGCAACTTTCCTGCCTATCATACGGGAGGGACAATATCACATAATGATGGTTTTCGTTCATTTACTTCTTAATGGCAGCCATGAATAACCCAAGGTGTGGCGTGATATTCAGCTCTTGTATGGAGTACGAAATTGACCTCTGACAACCCATCATATCTGTGAACCGTGTTCATAAGAGTATTCCAGAGTTGGTCATGCTCAAACTTGCTCGCAATTTCAGTCGCATGAGGCAAAGACGATTCTGACAGCTTACGAAGAATTATTTGACCTATTTTCAGTTCCTATCTGATTATGGATCTAAGTGTATGTGTTGCTTAAAAATTGTTGTAAATTCTCAGCAATCACAAAGTTCAATTTTGATTCCAGTTACGAAAATACTTATTTAAAACTCTTGTCCGGTTGTTTATTTTCGAATGGGACTAAGGAATGCGCTGCACTCGGGTCAGAAATGTTGTTGAATTGGGTAATAATGAGGAACATTTGTTATACGTACCACAGTGTATTCTTGGCAATATCCACAGGCATACAATTATGCTACGTCTCCATTTTTTCACAAGGCTAACTAGCCATTCCATCAGGTAGCAAAGGGAAGTAGGATAGACATATGCAGAAACACTCATAAGAAACATTTGTGATGACAAAATCAGAGTAACCTGAAGCAGGCGATGGAAATTTTCCCTTCACTTAAATCATCACTAGCAAGATATAAGGTCCAAGGAAAACACCAGTTTTATTGTCATCATTTCATGTCATCAGCTCTGGGTGTGTAAGTAAGCTTTCCTTTCCTGTCTTTCGTCGCATAACTCCTGCTACTTATCGCTTACTATTACATCTACCTACCTCATATTAGGTCGCCGTTACATAGGATAGAGTTTCCATTAGCTTTGGTTGCATTATTTAACTTAAATGTATTCCTAGCATTAGTAATTCACTTTTGTGGATCGTTTTGGGATGTATAGACAGGCTATGAGGCAAAAGAATGACAAGTACTTAAACCATCTTCATGCAAACCGATCAGTTTTAATTAGCAAAATTATTCAAAAGCTATTAAATATTGTTATTTAAAACTCTTGTCCGGTTGTTTATTTTCGAATAGGACTAAGGAATGCGCTGCACTCGGGTCTGAAATGTTTGGATTAGTTAGTTGGAATAGTTAGTTGAGAGAGACTACGAAATACACCAAACCGTGCGATGTTTATGGCTTCATGTCCCCAGCATCCCAGCCAAATACCATCTTCGCCTGGTGTCATTGTGTCTTTCGTGACTCGGCTAGTGCTCGGGGCTCCAAGTGGCTCTTTGAGGATCTGGCCACTCTCAGGCAAATAGTTTGCCTGCTTGTTCTAGCTCGTGTGCTTATCCATTACGCCGCAGACGACGGCTCCTGGTTGGCGCGGCATGCTGTTATATTATTCCACCGATTGTAATGGAAGGGAGTGGCAATGAGGAAAGAGTGGAAGAGGCTGGTGGAGAGGATGGCCACAGAAGGGTGCTGGCAAAGCACGCGTGGGAGGAAGATGTTGGATCGTTTGGTGCGGCCAATCAAGTGACTGTCCTTGGCGCAAAGGGGCGGCTGAGATGGACTGTTATATGAATTTATCCCTTGCAAAGAACTTCTCCATTTTTTCTGTGAAGTAATTTGGGTCATGTAATTACCAGTGGATCGGGTTTTTACAAACGGTTATTTATCAAGCGTCTCAATAAATTCCCAAAATGAGGGTATATATGGTTTTATAAGCTTAGAAATCAAATTACCAGCTATTTTGTAGTTGGCTGTCCCATTAAAAATCAGAGTAGAAATGAGATTTGAGAGTAAAAAACATGCATGCATTTAAAACATGTCTTTAAACAAACAAAACATAAAACTTGAGATGCATGTAAAACACGTCTTTCAGTACGTGTTTTACATGCATCTTTCGTCTCTTATATCCTCCAATATTTTCCGTTGCTCACCCTCCATGCCTTTTTCCTCAGCGTCCGTGTTTCCGTTCTGTAAACTGTCACGTCATAAGGCAATACCTAAAATCATAAGGATTTTTTCGGATGTTTTCGGCAGAACCCTAAGGAATTATCAATTCAAATGCATATGAAGGGTTAATACAGGAGGATTTTTATCGACAAAGGAGATTGATATCAAGTCTTAGGTGTTTGATTGTAAGTCACTGATTAAAAACAAAAGTTCCATGCTGTTGCAAAAGAAAATACATTTAACTTGCCATCGAGATTGCCCATAATTGTTATTTCGATACCAACTAGTCACTAAGACATCTACTTCAACTACTAGATCGCTCTTGATCAAATCCACCTGGGAGAAGCTTTTTTTGAGGATGCTTTTGAATGGCTGTATTTCTTTTTATTTTTATTAACCCTTTGGAGAATGTTTTGTTCTTTCTCTCTTGGAAGGCTATCGAAGTTTCGCCTATCACCTTGCCGATTCCAAGAACTCTCGTCAAAGCAATCGCAGGAAGAGTGTAGTGAGAATGTCAGGTGAGGCCCCGAGCAAACAATATGAATACGCCATGAGTCCTATTAGGTGGACTGTATGATAACCTCGGAGCTCCACCCCATATCAATCTCCCGTACCTCCCTCCAACTCCAACCTGTCACCCTTCTGCCGCTAACCCGAACTCTCCCTTGCCTCTTCTCATGTCTCTCCGTGCTTTTAAACCTTTTCTGTGGACACCGGATGGTGTGTTCTGTTGGAAACGGAATAGAGAAGAAAACTCGGCCTCATCCCCTACCCTCTTTAGCTCTCAGCCTCAGAATATTTACTCCCTATTGTAATACGATATTGTAGGTGATTCAAATTTGATTTCTCTCAATTTGGGAGCTAGCTGATTATTTCTTTTTGATTTTACTAATTAAATATTTCTTCCAAATCACGATATGAACAATTTTTTATCAAGTATTGGTAAAAAAATTATTTGTTTTATTTCCTAAATTTAACGTGATATCATATCTTATATCAACAGGATATGTTATGAAATCAATTCTAAAAAAATGGGGTAGAATTTAATAAAATACATTTTTTATGACTTTTTACGGTTTTGAACAGTTTTCTTCCTCTTTATTTTTTTAGACCACCGAAAACAGCTCATGTTGGCCTTTACATCGGGGCTTTTCAACAATTTTTAATAAATGCACGTTCACAAACAAGCATGCCCTGGATAAGGGAAACCTACACGGTCGGGACTCGATCCCGCAACCTCTTGTTTGGCAGGAAAGGACTTCACCCCGCCTCCACCGAGGCTCTCTTACTCTTCTTAGGACTTCCTCATTAATTCTCAGTCGATATCCATTTGATCCTCTTCATTCTTCTTTAGTGCCACATTTCGAAGGTCACCATCTTGATCCTTTTCTCCCTCCCTCCCCATCCGTTTTCTTTGTGACGTGACTAGTGATGGAACAGTCGTGAGCGACCGACGTGCGCGATCAAGATCTTTTGTGCGATCGATTTGTGAAAGAGTTCACTCCGACAAATGACTAACTCTTTTAGGTCGTTCGCAACCGAAGTCGTTCGTCGCCAAATCGCGATCAGAGTCAGCGTCGGTCGTTCCTGACCGAAAAAAGGTTTATTCGCAAGCGACTGTTTTCCTCGGCCATCAAGTACGACACCTCATACAATCGAGGCCATTCCAACTATGGAATTTAGGGGCAAATGATAGTTATATTCAGAATATATCGGAAAAATATGCAGATATCCGTCGTAGCCGACATCGGTCGTGGTCGACATCGGTCGTGGTCGACATCGGTCGCGGTCGACATCGGTTGCGATTGATTTCTGTAGTTACATTGGATTGACCATTTGCGATTGACCCACTCTAGTGAATAGTGAACAATGATCAGCATCACTGAAACGAAGGGCTTGGCCCCTCACCTCGTTGCTATCTAGCTTTGGGTTGTGTCGCCCATCCCATCGGGTCCATAACCTCCTTACGTCCACCCCACACCCCCGCCCTCCTCCCGGCCATCCCTCCCCCCACCCACTGTGCTTGTACACCCACAGAAGGAATGGCTGGACGAGGTCTCCACTCACGCCCATCCCAAACCCGTCTCCCTCCCCCCACCCTCTTAACAGCACCCCCTCCACCTTCCCTCTCTCCTCCTCACACCCTTCTTCCCCCTCGGGAGTCATTAGTAGTTCCAGCTTGGCATCGTCTCTTCCCCCTTCCCCTCCGCAATTCACGCACCCATCCCAGTCTTCTTTCTCCCAACTGAAAACTGCTGCACAAAAACTCTTGCGCTTATGAAGCCAGCCCATAGAAATGAGCCCGTGCATCTATTTCTTCAATCGCGGATTGTGAAAGAAATTGTTATTTAGAGATAGATATCTCCTCTTTTCAATCTTTCTCCTACTTCTAGAGGAATTTGCGGCGAAAAATTTACTAAATTTACACCGTCACTCTTGGGTTGATGGCGTCACGAACTCACTTTTTTATTTAACCAGGCATCTCAGAATCGGCGGTCAATATACTTTCTGACAAACCCGTTCCGAATGTATTTTTTCCCAAAAACTTCTTTGGTGTACACCGGTGTTTATTCCAAGTACCAACTCTTTTACGTGTTATTCATAATGCAGTGATTCTCCAAATTATTTAATAGCTTAGAACTGGCGTTTATGTTTTCAGAAACTAGTCAGTAGTTAACATGAGCGACTTTCGGGTGTTAGCCATCAAGATACCTTGAGAATGGTGGTAGTAGTGGTAGTAGTAGATGCAATGACTGGTTTAAGTGATCAGATATAATGTCATATTACCATATTTAACATTATCAATGTTCAATTAATATTTTTGCTTAACCTAGCCTCATGCGCGTACATGCTAACTCTCTTACTCCGCCGTACTGTGCATGGGGCCACAATCTCTTTCTCCAGTGTGTACCAACCTACTTGGCTACAACCCCTCCCCTCCCACTCCACCACGGCCTCCTCCTCCGCCTCTCTCCCTTCCTCTCCGCCCCCAGCACACTTCCCCACCCCCTTCTCCATCGCCCCCACTCACTCACCCCACCCCCCTCCTCACAACGCCTTATCTCTCGCCTCCCTCTTCCTCCCCCACACACTCTCTCTCTGTCCATTTTCTCCTCTGCAGCGATGCCTCCTCTTCCTACTCCACCTCCACCAGCACTTCGCATTTTCCCTCGTTCCCTCCTCACCAGACGAATGCAGTCTTCCGTACAGGCAAACGTAGTGGCTAGGCGCGCAGCAACCCTACTTCACCGTACGTTCTTCGGTTTACTTCTCCCTGCGCATGCAATGGACGAAGGCAGGAACGCGACTCTGTTTCTCCATAACTCCATACGATACGATAAAATGGCATTTCTCATACCGTCCGCGTGCTTCAGTTTTTCGAATTGCGCTCTCAACTACCTGCATTAATTTATCTTGTGATCGAAAATAAATTTCTATTAATTAAAATTAGCTATTAATTTCCCGTAGGTAATTAGTTACGACCCTGCGGGAAACAAACAATAAAACAATTATACTATATTAACAAATATGAAACAAAATCCGGTCCCAAAGAATTTGGGAAAGAAGGGTGTCCATGGGATCAAATACCTAACTTATCTTTTCCTGCCGCGTAAGGGGAGGCAAAGAAGGAAGAAAAGAACTGAAATTGGAATATCTCTACGGATAATTAAAAGCTATATCTTCAATTATATACGAGCTTACTTTGTGGAATTTGCACTTGGTTAAAGGAATAAGTCCTTGATAATCACTTTTTCCATTCCACGCCCTTTACTTGAAATGCCTCGACAGGTGTCAACTATCCCGTGTCATTTCCTGGGGGAAATTCAATACAAGTATTTCCCTCATGAAATGAAAAGGTAGTGTTGAAGCCGATGCTGTTGTGCCAAATAAAGGGTGAGGAATAGACAAAGTGATCAAGTTATTTAATCGATTTATAGTTATTTCATTGTATATTCCGGCTTTACCTACCAGTTTTTCACGAAGTCTGATGGGTCTAAAACTCTCTCGTCTTCCGGCTCCACCATCAGTACTTCTTCCTATACGTCGTATCCCCCTCCCAATACAAGCCTCTTCGTTCGCCTCTTCCTGACGCCCTTCGGCACTGCTCACCGCGCATTCAAACTCTCCTCGGAGGTGGGGTGCGTGGAGTGGAGGGGGAGGTGTTGCGAAACAGTGAGCGAAGACGCCGCGGCCGGTGGAAACAATGAGCTCACCGGCTGCTGTATCGTGAGGCTCGTGCTTATCAGCGATGCCAGGCCGAACCATCGGGACAACGTCAGGACCGATAGCGAATACACATGTTGAGAGCTGGAAGCCCGTGGCTTCCTCCTCTTTCTTCATTCGCCTTCACAAAAGAAGTATAATCAGCACTGTGTAAACCCTCGGTATTCACCAGCTTTAAACGCCGTGTTCTGCTCTGTTCTTTTCTACATTTCAGGGATATCAGAGGAATATAGACTGCAATTCCGTATGGGAAGATTATTCTCTCGGACTGTGATTCAACCTGAATGTTATTTAGGATTGGTGGGGGAAAATCTCACCCCAGACACGTATTCAGTGAATATCACATATTCAGGGAAATTTCACAACCTGGGGCTACCTCGAACTTCGAGTATATACCTATATTTGGGGAGTCCATTGGCTTCACCTGGGATTTGAACCCAGGACCCTTCGATGAACCCATTGGGCCTCCATGTTTCCCCGATAAGATAAGTGAGACCGGTTTGTATAATTCTTGAGTTTCGTGTTTCTCTACTCAGATGGAATCTTTTCATTGCCCCATAGTTAATTGGCAATTGTAATGCGACTCATATTGTCGAGAATTCAAAACTTTTATGTCCTTAATTAAGGATGACTCATTTCGATCTAAAGTAGTGCTACTGGTGGGTCAAATTATCAGAATTCTAGGATAGAATGCGATTGTTAGGCACGGCATACCCGTGTTTTTTTAGTTGTTTGTATTTCAATCACGGTAAATTATACCCTCTCTTTTCAGAACACGGCATTTTGGTGATTCGTAACTTTTTTTCCATCCCGCGCACGGGGTATAAGTAGGCAAAAATGTCGATAAATTCATGTTCTCACACGGATTTCAACTCAATATCATCGCGTTGTCTGGAAGGGTTCGTAGAGATGGAAAAATTTCGAAAATTTGCTAAGTATTTCTTTTTCCAACAGGACCCACTTGAAAATGGTTTCAAAGCAAGGAGTGAAATTCTCACGGCTGAATTATTTATGAGGCAGTTTCGTGCGAGGCTTATTAGTCTGAAATCTGATGTGTCACCAAGGCACATTGATAATTGCATCTTGTGTAGAGGCAAATTTTGGGGAAGGATATGCAAATTCATGGATTCGAGGCAGTAGAACAGCCTCTGCTCTAATATTTTTCACTCAGACACTCTTGATTGTGCAAATTAATGATGTGACTGAGTTCAGTTTTCGGTAGGTACCTCTCCTTTAAAAGACCGAAATGGGCCAACGAAACAGGAATTGAATCACGCTAGGGGTGGAAGAATAAAAAAAAACTTCTGAGAGTTAGACATTAATCCGAACTCCTTTTGATGATACGATAAATAATGTAGCGACGGAAAACTTCTTGAACCTTTCTTAAGGTGAGTACGAGGAGGGAAAAGGATGAGTAAAGCTCCCGAGGGACTGACAAAGAACAGCGGATATGAAAATGCTGAACCAGACGTATTCCTCTAGCTATAGTCTAATTCAATAGAAACTTATCTCATTGTCAGTGAAAAGCTGGATGTGTGAGGATGTCAAGTGGTACACCAAGACATAAAATAGCAAAAGTCAACTTGTCATACTAACCTTATGTGAAGCAAAGATGCTGTTGCCTATAGGCGCAAATCAGTGGCAATTTTCAATCAATAGCATTGAATATTGTAATCGTCATCTGTTCAGCCGCAATGTCTATTGCACACCCTTAAATTTAATAAGGTTCTAGACCAAGATGGTGAATAGAGTTTTACAGCCTGTTCCACCCAAAAACGAATGGATGTATATTTTATGAACAAGCTTAGATCAGATTATTTTTTTGTAACTTATAAAGTATTTTTGTACAGCACTATTCTGTTTTCAAGATACAGGAATACGTATTTTTTTAATTGACAACCCTAGTATAGGTTTTATCCCTTAGGGAAGATGGCAAAAATCATATTTATTTAGTACTTAGTATAGCCCGGTAAAATTAGCCCAAAAAATAGGGGTACCCTTGCATAAATTGCCAACAAGCTGAAAATTTGCATGAACCTCAAGGATACCACTCTAATGAAATCCTGAAAAGTCCCCATCGATCCCGTGTGTGCAAAAAATTTTATTCAAGGTCAAAGGTCACAAAAATGATTTTTTTGCATTTTTTGGCCAAACGGTTAGTTTTATGATAAACATTGCTCAGATCAAAATTGTAGACCAGAAAATTATCTACAAAATTGTCATTTCTATTTTTTCTCTAAGATTTACCGTTTCTGAGAAAAAGCCTTTTAAATAATAGTTAATAATGTTCTAATAATGTTCGGAGAACGCAACAATATAGTCAAGCATATTACGGAGAATACAGCTCCAGCCTACATTCGAAAGGCTGATCCAGCATACCGCAGCACTGATCTTCTGCAACCCATGAGCAGAAGATCAGTGCTGCGGTATGCATGAGCGTTCATTGAAAGAATGCTACATGGTGAGATCTGAGGAGAACAGCGACCAAACCAGTTACCCACCACGCACAACAGACCCCAGTACAAGGATGTTGAAATACTAGCCGCCAGTTTTCATTAAACGCTGCGATGTCTATTCTCTTACGTGGACTATGTTTTTTTCGGGGGCAGAAAGGGAAATTACTGGTAACCTGATAAACAAATAAAAATAGTAAGTGAATGAAATATTTTTATATTAACAAATCCAGGAATAAGTGTAGTAACACCAAGTTCAGTTGTAGTGAGAATGCCCTCAAGGCGTTGGACTAGGATGAAATGGTGGAGGGAGAGATAGAGGGGCGGGAGATTATGTGAGAGGGACATTGACCGGATGGGAGGCGGCGGGGGCGGTCGGAGTGGGGCGGAGAGGCCTGGCGACCGGGGGCGGGGTGGGTGGGTGACGGGATGGTCTCCAGTGAAAGAGGGGAGGAAATGCTATGGGGGGGAGAGAGAGAGAAGACTCCGGGGAGGCCGTTCTAAAAATTGTCCGAGAGAGTCGTGGCGGGGAGGAAGAGGCGTTTTTTGGGTTGGTGATTGGTGAGGCGGGCTATTAGAATGTTTCTCGGGGCAGAGGCGTGTCGGAGGGTTGGTTGGTCGGTGGTGCATGGCCGGCGGGCGCCGGACGGAGAAGACGGCGCGAGGATGGCCGTAGGGTGGGTCTTAAGGCCATATCACACTAGCGACTGCGACCGCCGCTGCGACCGCGATTTCAGCTGCGGCTGCGACTCTACCCGATCACACATTGCGGCCGACGCCACGGTCGCGCATGCGCACGTATGAACGTTTCTGCTTGTGGCTCGTTTGTTTACGAAAGCCCAAATAATAGACAGGGAGCAGCAATTGTTGAAAATGTTCCTAAAATATGTTAAAACGTACTTCATTTTCATTCACCTGTGTACTCGGGTGCAATATCCAATATACTGGGCTTCCATCTTCACTTTAAAAATCCGAAATTATCTCAGGGTTATCTTATAACCTTCTTGAACTTCCCTCGCTACGGTAACCAAAACAAACAAACACGTCTGCCGCAAGTGCGCGAGATTGAAATGGAGCTCTCTGATTGGCTGCGACTGCGACTCAGAAGAATAGCCGGTCGGCTATTCTTCGGAGTCGCAGTCGCAGCGTCGACTGCCTCGCTCTGATTGGTCGACAGGCCAGTCGAAGTCGCGGTCGCAGCCGCAGCGCCGGCCGCAGTCGCTAGTGTGATACGGCCTTTAGAGGTTTACCACGAATATAAAATATAGCTGGTCAATTTACGGACGCTTTCAATGCATTTTGTACTTTCTTCATCATCATCATCACTGGTCAACAAGCCTAAGATTGGTTTGGCGTAGCTTGCTCTTAATTCTCCTATAAGCTGATCTTTTCACACCTACGTATTTCTTCTCTTACACATTCGTTAATGAAGTAAAAGGTAATGACTATTTTACACTAATACTTTTTCGCGAAAATTCCATAGAGAAAAAAAATCATTCTCCATTAACGGGATTCGAACCTGGATCTCCTGATTTCCGGTCGAGTGCTTTAGTTTAGCTACTTTGCTTTAAGCAACTCAGCTTTAAGGTTGCATAACTCGCTAAGCAATCTTACCGGTAATCGGGGGATCCGGGTTCGACTACCCTTCAAGGCGAATGATCTTTTCACTGTGGAATTTTAGCACCTGCGGTACATTGCGGGTGACTTCCTAAAGTTTTCACCGCGGCTAGTTTCGGTATTCTGAAAGTAATACTTTTATGTCATTTTGCGAATATTTCCAATAAATTTTGAATTTTCTTCATTTCATCGCTCGTAAAATTCATTTCAACAATCCTAAAATTGGTTTCGCACAGCTCTCAAATCAATTCTCCTATCAGCTAATCTTTCCGTATTTTATTTCTTCTCTTTCATATCCTCCTTAAATTGCTCCGTATGTTTCATTCGAATTCTTTCGTTCTTCTCACCAACTTGTCCGTAGACGATTTCTTCATCATGTCTCAAGATATGCCTTATATTGTTGTTCCGTCTTCTTATCAAGGCTCCCATGAGACTTCTCCTCTATTCTTCTTAGTACGACGTTGTTACTTACTCGGTCGGTTGATTTTCTTCATGTGGACCTGAAATATTCAAAATCTATTCAAACGGACAAAATCCATTTAAACCAGTCACGAAGTGAATTTGAATCATTTCTGGAGAATCACCATAAACTTATAATATACTAATATGTTTCCGGCCTCGATGGTGGTAGAGCAAAGTCTTCGCATGCCATACCGAAGATCGTGGGTTCGAGTCCCGCCTGGGTAGAATTGCCATACCCAGAGCATGGGTGTGCGTGTGCGTTTCATTGTTAGGATGCTGTAAGCCCATTGGAGTTGGAGACTATCTCGATATCTCGGAATCGTGTCGATTGAGGGGGGCGATGCTACCCTCGAATTACCTTGGGTCGGTCGCCCCGTCGTAATCACGGAAATAGAGGAAAGTTGTTGAGGACTGAGATGGTTTTCCAGTTCAAATTTTTATTTCGCCGGCTCAACGAGCAACCTCTAAAGATATTTGGAAAAAATAACATCTTAAAGTCTCTTGCAAAGCATCCAATTATCGTTGAGAAATAATGAACCGTCCTTAATAGAGGATTATCCTATAAGCCAGAGGATGCGATGGCACACACCACGAGTCTAAATAGGTTCAATTGCTTCGCTGAAGGAAGAAAGATCCGAATTAGACGTTAAAATAGGCTTTTATTAGTGCTACAAACCCAGATTTATATTACTGATGATGAAGTTTTATCGGATTCTTAACTTTTCACTCCTATTCTTTGCAAGTGATAATACTCTATTGTTAACATTAAGCATTAAAAGTATCTCCAGAATCCACCGCCGTACTAGCTCCATTTTATTGAAAACCGATTAAAGCGCTCCCTAAGTGGCAACATATTTCAAGTTTCTGGGGGACAGACTGAATCTCCTCCATGCAGTCCCCATTCACTTTGGAATGCAATCCCCCCACACTCTTACCTACCCTCTCTTTCGCTATCTTAAAAGCTGAACTTCGCCCTCCATAGGGTCTGCGCATTCATGGTTGGTGGCTTCATTCCAGATTTATGGTTCGTTCTGTTGTCCAAGCATTTCTGTGGAGACACCGTTGTTTCCTTCCGTCCTGGTCGTCTGGACAACCGCGTCACCTAGCGCCGGCGTCTCCGGGTCGAGTCTGCCTGGCTAACATTCTGGTCGATCCCTCGCTCGCCTTCTACTACGTCGAACTGTCACCTTTTTCACTCATGACACTTTTTTCTGAGCTTAAAGGCTTCTTTCTCTTTACAAGCTTGGAAATGATGTTTGGGTAACTAAGACAGTTTGAAGTTGAAATTTCATTTTACTCTTAGTGTCGACGCTCCTCTCCGACTTGTTTAACAACGAGGGATCCAAGATTTTTTTACATCAAGGAGTTTTCATTGATGAGATCTTGTACTGTGAAAATTTTTTAGCCCCTATTCCCTTTCTTATGACATTTGGCTCGGAAATAGCCTATTCGCCAAATTACCTTCCCACCAGGGAAATAGGCTCGCGTATGGCGGGACCATCTCACCCCATTTATGCTCGTGAAGGGTGACTGAAAATCAAGGAGTGTCGAACACTCGCAGTGCTGCAAACTGGGAGGAAAATTTGGTAGCACATACTCCATCCTTCATCCACAACAGCATGGCTCTGCTTGTGATATCCACTCTTGGAACACGCAACATGGCGGAACAAATTCGTGCTCCCAATCCATAGGTCCTCGCGTATCATTTATATGTACCTTTGCCCACTCATTTAACACCCTGTCGGATAACCAGAGACGCGACTGGTCTAGGACGAAGATGATACAACAGCCGGCAAAAAAAAACGTGGCCTAACTACATTATAAAGTTAATTTATCTACCATCATATTCATTTTTTACTGATGTCTGTATTTCTTTATTTCCGTATTGATAACCTTGTGAAAGAGAGCCCTGGCTCAGAGGAAGAGGGCCTGAGTTGTGACCTCATCTGGGCCAGGTAAAAGAAGCAAATAAATCAAATCAAACCAGCTCAAATAATCCATTGGCTGAAAGAGAGAAAAAGGTAATAATATTTATGGAGGATATCCATGCCAGTAGTTCCTCGTCTAGTATATCGGACCCCAATGCTCGGGTGTCATTCCATGCCAACTTGGACTATTTGACTGGAGTTAATCTCTCACATTGTGGTGAGAATTGGTAACTTCCTATCTTTTGGGAAGAAATTGTAGTAAATAGATTTTGGGAACTTCATTTTGTGCTACAATCTTTAAAAAAATTGGAACTGCTATATGGATAAAGTTGATTCGAATACCTATGAGATGTGTATTTTCCCTTGAAATCCTGCTCGCTTCTGAGAAAAAAATTTCTCTCATGACCTTTCCTTATTAGTGTAGCTTTGGGTTTCCTGGCAATGGAGTGGCAAGCAGCCAGTGGAGGGGCCATCCCCCCACCCACTCCCTAACTTAACTTTTCCCCTGAGGCGACTACCCGCGATTCAGCTGCTGAAGAGACCCACTCTCCTGATGCATCTGTGCTCCTATTGTTGTGTTACAATTTGTGATAACTATCTTTGTTATTCGTATCATAATATCTGTTCTTGATTACTCTAGCAAGCTAAAGCTCGTAAATACACAAGAGAGTCGGTCAGCTATCAATTAGACGCTCCACTTAACGAAAACCACCTTTTGATACATCCGTCACGGTCCTTGATTCTCTCATAAGCAGCCCTCCCAACGTATGTGTGGGCAGAACTGGGCGATTAAGACCCGAAATAATTTCCCTTGTGTCGACTACCCGCGATACATCTGGTCACTACTACTTCAGGAGCATCAATCCTCTGACATTTTTCGAAATGGCTACATTATATGCCAATATCCAACGATGAATCCAACTTAATATTATACAAACGAGACATCTCACTGAATTGATGAATTATGTGGTTTTCCGATGGGTGCGAATTGACAACAAAATACGAGTGTAAGGCAACCTGCATGCCTCCCTAGCGCACCCCGAAGCAAATTTCTGACTACGTGTTAGGAGGGTGGGAGGGTAGAGAGGATTGGTCGCTCACGATGCGAGGAAGCGTGAACGGGGATCGAGAAGTTGGGTGAAAGCGGGGGAGGGATATATAATGCGAGAGAATTGGAGCGGGGAGGGAATGGTTTTGGGCGGGAGAGGTTGGGGGGGGGGGAGAGGAGTGAATGCTGACTTGGGGGGGTGAGGGAAGTGAAGGGGGCGAAGGAGAATAGAGCTCTTAATAATTGGGGAGGGAGAGAAGGGGTGAAGAAAGGGAAGTCATTGTTCCGCATTCTTATTTCCGCCCCCTTCCCTTCCTCCCCAATTTCGCGATCGCCGATGCGGTGCCCTTGCAGATAATTCAGCCTGGTGGAGGAGCGATTTTTTTCCTGCTTTCAGAGGTGCACACAACGTATGTACGTGATCTTTACATCATTCTTGCAAGGGCTGCAGCAGATAGAGAAAAAAATATTTTTTCCCAGCGAATTGTACACACTAATATCGTGGGCTCTTCGCAGAATCTTTTATTGCAGTAAATTTTCAGCTGTTTTACTATACATATCCAGATTTATTTTCGCCTCACAATTATTTGTCATCCACTCTTTCGTCATCTTATGCAGTGTGAGTGAGATCTTGCCTTGATTTAAATTTTTACGCTCGCAACTTCTTCTGAAATCGTAATAATGCATGAAAAATATCCAAATCTTTCATGCCCCTAGATGAAGTAGTTTATACCCGCTTTTGAGAATGAAAAGATATAATACTGCCCCACTGAGGCAGCTATTCTTCAATTTGATTAGAATAACGCAATAAAAAATTTTCTAATCAGTAAAATATAATGTTCTCTGTTGTTCTCCACCTATTATTTCATGTATTTCCCTTCATTTTGCCTTCACTGGATGTGTGCACACCATTTAAAAAATCGTATTTTTTATTGTCGTGTTTGAATGTCATGCAATGTGCCGTTATATATGATAGGGAGAGTGACTCAAGAACGAGGCTTACGTCCTGCGAACAACTGCATTACCCTATTTTGTATTTAGTTGCGGCACCCACTGACGAGTACTTACTAAGATCGTATTCTGGTCACGCATCACGCCCACTAACGCATCGACTGCAATGTCAGTAAGCTCTCCTAAGTTGGTACCCCCGGTACTTCACAACAGGAGTCAGGAAAAAAAAACTTCAACCGACCTTCGGAGAAAAAAAGCTAACTTCTTCATCTCTCTCTTTCACTATTTTGCATCACTTCATTCTGTAACGCGCTCCCGTCGGTGAATGTGCATGTGGAGGAAGAAGAAGTCTGGGGAAGGTTTTTCAGGAGTGGTCCCGGCGTTAATATTTTATACGTTATTCGTTGCGTAAATATTTGGCGTACATACTTAAAGGGACCCCACCAGAAAAAAAGACTCGGATGGGCCCAGGAGGAGGAGGGGGGGAGAAGGGAGTATAGGAAATGAGAGGAAGACCTGAGAGCCAGCCCAACTCCCACCCACCCCCTTCCAGGCATACAAGAGAACCTTCCCCCTTATCCTCCCCGTGTTCGACCTCGCTGGAAAGCTTTTTCCTCTTCACCCTTCCTCCTCCGCATTCCCTCCACACTCCTCCTCCAAGTCCCTCCACACTCCTCCTCCAAGTCCCTCCACACCCTCCTCCTCTTCGTTTTCCCTCAAGTCCTACCCACCCACTTGGGTCACCCTTCCACCCACCCACCTACCCATACCCATCCCCACCTCCCCTCCGACGAATACTTATTCTCCTGTCTCGGCATTCTACTACCGTATTCCCGCTCCGCGACTCGGCGTACTTCCGAGATTATGGGGAATCATTACCTCGCCGAAAGCGTCGTTACATACAATCACGATTTTTCATTTCGTCGCTTAACTTATGTGTGGTTCAGTTAAAATTTTCGATATATTCTAAGGAAAAGATTAATTTTTGCAGTCATTAGGAGTGCTAGTTCATTTTTTCGTTGGATTTGAGATTAAAAAGAAGTCAAACCAATGTTTTTTCCTAGTTTTACAAGATACATTCGTGCACTACTAACCGAAAAATAAATATATCAGTACCTAATGTCTCCAGATATTGGTCCATTATCGTCGATCGATGATGCTACCTTTAATATTGACTAAATTAAACATATACGTTTATGAATTACATATTGTACACTTATTATTCATAAACGCTGTGTTTCAAAGAGTTTCCATCAATAAAAAGATGGCCAATCGCTGCTTTTCTTTTTAGAGCATCACGCTTCCCGCCGGCGTAGTGCACCTATTCCCGTACTGAATCTATACGGCGTGGTGGAAAAATCGAGTTTTAGACTCTAGTGTAAAACGTTACCAAATTGCTTAGAAAAGAAATTTTATTAAGATACCTAATGGAAAAGCGACTTCCAGAATGAGAAATTACGGATGAGAAACATCCAAAATCGAAGACAAAAAATGAAATGAAAGCGTTAAACATCAGTGATAAAAATGTATTCGCGTAGAAAGCTGTCCACAGCATGGATCTTGTAAAATATTTTCATCTTTTTAGCATTGACTTGTACTATTCAGAGTCGTCTGAGTTGATGGCTGCAGTATACCACTATTAGGATTACATTACTATTAATGAACGCAGTCTTCAAGTCTGTCGGATCTTGAAAATGATGCCGTCTCAAAGCTAGTTGCCACTGAATTAAAATTCACGAGGAAGATTGATATTTAACGTATCAGTAACTTAAATATGTTCACGCAGCCGAGTAACAATGGCAATTTATGATACCCTTGCTAATGAAGCAACTAGCTGCTCAGAATAACGCACTTTGCATGGAGAAAATAAAAATAATATTTTTCATAAGGTTTACTATATTATGCTCAATGGACCACACCCGTGTTTTGCAAAGCAATAAATCTTCAAACTCATCTGATTAACTACGTCACTATGCCCGGATCTTGTCCATTCAACACAATAATGAAACGCATTAAGTGCACTACTTTTATTTTCCCACAATGGAAGTGTATCGTAAAGTTAAGAATGAAGTCATTTGTAATGTTTTGCAAGAAGTCCAGTATTCCAAGAAGTGCAAGTATTCCAGTATTCCCCTGTCTCACGCCGTACTACCTTCATTACCCCTCCACCGCGCCGCCGAAGGGCAGTTCCTCTTTCCCCCTCCCCGTTCTCCCCTCGCCCGCGGGCCCCCCTACTCTTCCAGTCTACGGCATTCCTCGCAAGGGACTGTGGGAAACGGGAGTGGGGCGGGCGGTGGAGGAGGGAGTTGGGAGGTCCGAATGGGGGGGGAGGAGGGCCGACAGATTTGAGTGGTGTTTGTGAGGGAGAGGCGGAAGAAGAAGAAACTACGGACTCACCCAACCTCCCCCACCTCCTCCTAAATTCTCCCACCACTCCCCCTCCCCACTATCTCCGTCCGCACATTCAGTACATAAGAGAGGTGGCGAAATTGGTTTTAAATAGGGTTGGCGTAATTATTCTGTCGAAACCTTCCTTAAGCGGTTGCATTTGTGCGCAGCAACGTAATGAAAAGTTGCACGTTCAACGTTTCCGGATTTAGTTTGTGGAACCGCGATTTAAGAAAATTGAATTCGCTCAGTACGTTTCATACTGAAAAGGCATTACTGGTCATCCTGCCTTTGGACTATATTTATAACTATGAGCCTCAGCGTATTTTACTTTTTCTACTAACTTCATAGTTTTCCCAAATTTTTTTTTCAGTTTTTCCAGGAAAAGAAACAATAAAATCAGAAGAAATATCGATTTCAGGTTTCAACCTACGAAATCTGGCTATGGTCTCGACACTGATGCTATTCTCAAGTGCCGAGACCGTGGTCGTTAATGCCTTGGTAGTGTATAGCTTGCAAAATGAATTTTCTTTTCCTTCAAGTTACCAGTGAATGGAATTCACCTAGAAAAATGGTACCATTCAAGGAATTATCCACACACTATCCTATGATTCTCTGTAAGGAGTCCCTCGAGGATCCGCAGGCGAAATTTTCAAGGAGGGCCATTTGCTTGGACCTGGGTTCAACCACGGGTCTCTTTGATTTATTTACTGTCAAATTGTGGCCACGTAGAATTGCCATTTTACGTGACTAAAACTCGAATTCGGTTGTTATAATTGCCGGCTAGATATGCTGCAGTGTATATACGAACCCTGAACTGTTCTTCTCTGAAAAGAATTTAAAAGTGCTCATTTGTCCAGAGCAAAGGAGAAGGTTCGGGTGCGAAATTTCCTCCTCTCAAACCCTCTGTTTACAATGGCAACCTATACCTGACTATTTGGTGATAAAATTTTGTTTAACCTTGCTTAATTTGATGCTTTTATGATTCCGAGGTTAGTATGCATTTGAATATTATCACCGTGTTGGGTTATCTGTCAGAGATTAATGTAATTTATTCTTGCGGTCAGTTACATTGGCAATCCGTCTAATTTTGAGATGCATGCTCTAACCTCAAGCGTAAGATATTTTAATTCATATATAAAAAAATTAATCAAAAGTAAAAATATTTTTGTGCATTCTATGGAACTATTTCTGACGCACTGTTCACATAAATGAGAGTTAACGTAATTTACTGAGGAATTAATATTATTTTTAACTTGCCGAAAAACTAAATTTAAGTGAAAGTCTTCACTTGAAAAATACCCCGCAGAAAGCAAAATCAATCATAATTGAATGCGTTCAATCAACAGTTTGGCTTGAGACCGTTTGTGAGATCAGTTTTTGTGTAGAATCAGCTTCAAATTCTATTCCCATTAGCCGGGTAACAAACAATCTACTCCCCGACCGTTCTTCCCCTTACCCTCATATGATCCAATCGTTAAGCAAGAAACATATCAATCAAATCAATGAATTTTCCAGTTCGAGAACGGACAAATGAAATGCCCATTACATTACGATGGCGTACGTAAACGTGAATTGATCGAGAAATATCAAATACCTTTTTTCAAAACACATCTTTTGCTCAAAGTTTTTATTCAACACATCAAGTAATGCACAGAAAAATCCCCAAACTAAAAGTGTACATGCATTCTTGTGCATTTAATCGACTTTATTATCAGTTATGATCCGTTTTGATTATTAATTTCTGCGAATTTGAATGCATACTCTCCGGAAGACGATCGGTTTGAATCTGTTTTTGGAGAGTAATATTCGGAATTTCCTCTGTAAAATGCTGGTGATCATGGGTGCAAAATATTTACTTCTCCTACTAAGTTACCCCAGTATTACTTTTAATATTTATCCTTCATCAAGGATAGGAATTTGAATTTTATTTAAATTCGAGAGACATCCATTCCAGTTTTTTTATTGCTTTAAACGTATCGTATAGTTTCTATTGGATATTTTTTTTAAATGATTAAGTTCGTTTCTCAATGAAAATGACTCATCCGCACTGCACCGCCTCAAAGTAAACTAAAATGTGGGAGGTTTAGTGGGGTAATTAGTTACAGGTTAGTATAATTTAACGCCAGCATTTTATTAATCCGCTAGTTGTTGATGATGGACAAA